>NC_041388.1:215588763-215650157 GCF_002162155.2 Triticum dicoccoides
GGGATGGTGGGGCGACGGGGCGGGGGGCGCTGGTGCGGCGGCGGGGTGGTGGGGCGACGGGGCGGCGGCGAGGGGAGAGAAAGAGAGAGAGAGGGGCGGGGTGGGGTGGCCGTTAACGTTAGTGGGGCCCTCCCTCTTTGCCGTCCGCTAGCCGACGGCAAAGAATCTTTGCCGTCTGCTAGTCGAAGGCAAAGAACTGGCTGATGGCAAATTAGGTCTTTGCCATCAGCCAGTTCTTTGTCGTCTGCATTTTGGTAGCTGATGGCAAAGAGCTTCTTTGCCGTCTGCTAGCTGACGGCAAAGAGCTAGCAGATGGCAAAGTAGCTGATTCCAGTAGTGATAAGGTATAACACTAGAACTAGCACCCATATCACATAAGCCATGATAACAATGATCTCCTATTTTAACAGAAATAACAGGCACGCCTACCACAGGTCTATGTTTATCTTTAGCACAAGGCTTAGCAATTCTAGCAGTTTCACCTTCGAACTGAATAACATGCCCATCAATATTTTCAGACAAGAGATCTTTAACAATAGCAATATTAGGTTCTACTTTAACTTGCTCAGGAGGTGTATAAATTATAATATTGCTTTTACGAACAACAGTTGAAGCTTTAGCATGATCCTTTACTCTAACAGGGAAAGGTGGTTTCTCAACATAAGAAGTAGGAACAATAGGATCATTATAAGTGACAGTCTTTTCTTCAACTTTAATAGGTGCAGCCACTTTGACTTCTATGGGAGGATGATATTTAAACCACTTCTCCTTAGGGAGATCAACATAAGTAGCAAAAGATTCACAGAAAGAAGCTACTATCTCAGAGTCAAGTCCATATTTAGTGCTAAACTTACGGAAAATATCGGTGTCCATAAAAGATTTAACACAATCAAACTTAGGTGTCATACCTGACTCTTTACCTTCGTCAAGGTCCCAATCTTCAGAGTTGCGTTTAATTCTATCCAATAAATTCCATCTGAATTCAATAGTCTTCATCATAAAAGAGCCAGCACAAGAAGTATCGAGCATGGTTTGATTATTATGAGAAAGCCGAGCATAAAAACTTTGCATAATTATTTCTCTCGAGAGCTCATGATTGGGGCATGAATATAACATTGATTTAAGCCTCCCCCAAGCTTGAGCGATGCTTTCTCCTTCGCGAGGCCAGAAATTATATATATAATTGCGATCACGATGAACAAGATGCATAGGGTAATAATTTGATGAAATTCCAATTTCAATCTTATATAGTTCCATGATCTCATATCATCACATAGCCTATACCATATCAATGCGTCTCCCTTCAAAGATAAAGGGAAGACCTTCTTCTTAGCAACATCATCGGGTATACCTGCAAGCTTAAATAATCCACAAACTTCATCCACATATAGTAAGTGCTCATCAGGATGCTTTGTTCCATCTCCTGTAAAAGGGTTAGCTAGCAGTTTTTCCATCATACCCGAAGGAAATTCAAAAGGAGTTTCATTTTCACTAGATTCAGTAGGTTGAGGAGCAACTCTTTGCTCTACTGGATGGAGTGAAGATACCCCGAACAAGCCCCTCAGAGAATTACTTTCCATAGTAGCAAGTGACAGTAAATTTCAGCACACTATATAAATTTTTCCTTACCAAATTCCACCTACCAAAGGCGCTACATTCTCCGGCAACGGCGCCAGAAAAGAGTCTTGATGACCGACAAGTATAGGGGATCTATCGTAGTCCTTTCGATAAGTAAGAGTGTCGAACCCAACGAGGAGCAGAAGGAAATGATAAGCGGTTTTCAGCAAGGTATTCTCTGCAAGTACTGAAATAAGTGGTAACAGATAGTTTTGTCATAAGATAAATTGTAACGAGCAACAAGTAACAAAAGTAAATAAAGTGCAGCAAGGTGGCCCAATCCTTTTTGTAGCAAAGTACAAGCCAGAACAAACTCTTATATAAGGAAAAGCGCTCCTGAGGACACATGGGAATATCGTTAAGCTAGTTTTCATCACGTTCATATGATTCGCGTTCGATACTTTGATAATTTGATATGTGGGTGGACCAGTGCTTGGGTGTTGTTCTTACTTGAACAAGCATCCCACTTATGATTAACCTCTATTGAAAGCATCCGCAACTACAACAAAAGTATTAAGGTAAACCTAACCATAGCATGAAACATGTGGATCCAAATCAGCCCCTTACGAAGCAACGCATAAACTAGGGTTTAAGATTCTGTCACTCTAGCAACCCATCATCTACTTATTACTTCCCAATGCATTCCTCTAGGCCCAAATAATGGTGAAGTGTTATGTAGTCGACGTTCACATAACACCACTAGAGGCTAGATAACATACATCTTATCAAAATATCAAACGAATACCAAATTCACATGACTACTAATAGCAAGACTTATGCCTTGTCCTCAGGAACAAACATAATTACTCACAAAGCATATTCATGTTCAAAATCAGAGGGGTAATAATATGCATATAGGATCTGAACATATGATCTTCCACCAAATAAACCAACTAGCATCAACTACAAGGAGTAATCAACACTACTAGCAAACTACTAGCACCAATCCCGGACTTTGAGACAAGAATTGGATACAAGAGATGAACTAGGGTTTGGAGATGAGATGATGCTGCTGAAGATGTTGATGGAAATTGCCCTCTCCCGATGAGAGGAGCATTGGTGATGACGATGGTGATGATTTCCCCCTCCCGGAGGGAAGTATCCCTGGCAGAACAGCTCTGCCGGAGCTCTAGATTGGTTCCGCCAAGGTTCCGCCTCGTGGCGGCAGAGTCTCGTCCCAAAAAGTTCCTTCTGATTTTTTTCTCATCTAAAGACTTCATATAGCAGAAGATGGACGTCGGAGACCCACCAGGGGGCCCACTAGGTAGGGGGGCGCGCCCTAGGAGGGGGGGCGCCCCCACCCTCGTGAGCAGGGTGTGGGCCCCCTGGCCTTCATCTTTGGCGAGGATTTTTCTTTATTTATTTTAAGATGTTCCGTGGAGTTTCAGGACTTTTGGAGTTGCACAGAATAGGTCTCTAATATTTGCTCCTTTTCCAGCCCAAAATTCCAGCTGCCGGTACTCTCCCTCCTTATGTAAACCTTGTAAAATAAGAGAGAATAGCCATAAGTATTGTGAGATAAAGTGAAATAATAGTCCATAATGCAATAAATATCGATATAAAAGCGTCATGCAAAATGGACGTATCAGGCACTGGAGCTTGAGTGCGCGAGAATGGATGAGCAAGGAGGAAGAAGGCGTCGGTAGAAAAAAGGTGAAACCTTATCCCTTTATAAGGGCGGACTAAACTATGCGCCCCCACTAGCCTGGTAAAACTCGCTTATCCCCCAAGCGCTGTAATTGATGGCGCGGTTGGGTTACCTACGTCCGTATTGATGGGAATCCCGTAATAAGGGGACACGATCTCTGCTTCGACAAGACGTGCCAAGGAAACCGCCTCACAGAACATGCTGAGATAGGTTATGAAAAACAATTTGAATAAAGACCTGGATGTAGTGTGATGTCACGCTACGGGGTACGTCAGCAGATTAGATTTGTGGAAATATTATTCTCTCTACGGTGGTATGTGGAACTTGTTTTGCAAAGCCGGAAACGATCCTCGTGTTCAAAATCTTCTATGAAGTATTCAGAGGAGGAACCCTCCTTGCAATGCCGAAGACAATCTGCGCGCCGGACTCATCGTCTTTGAAGCCTGGTTCAGGGGCTACTGAGGGAGTCCTGGATTAGGGGGTATCCGGACAGCCGGATTATATCGTTTGGCCGGACTGTTGGACTATGAAGATACAAGATTGAAGACTTTGTCCCGTGTCCGGATGGGACTCTCCTTGGCGTGGAAGGCAAGCTTGGCAATACTGATATGTAGATCTCCTTCCTTGTAACCTACTCTATGTAACCCTAGCCCCCTCCGGTGTCTATATAAACTGGAGGGTTTAGTCCGTAGGACAAACAACAATCATACCATGGGCTAGCTTCTAGGGTTTAGCCTCTCTGATCTCATGGTAGATCAACTCTTGTACTACTCATATCATCAGGAACAATCAAGTAGGACGTAGGGTATTACCTCCATCAAGAGGGCCCAAACCTGGGTAAACATTGTGTCCCCTGCCTCCTGTTACCATCCGCCTTAGATACACAGTTTGGGACCCCCTACCCGAGATCCACCGGTTTCGACACCGACAGTAGGCTTGCTAGACAGTGATAGGTTGGATAAGATTTACCATGTAATCGAGTTAGTTTTGTTAGGGTTTGATCCCTAGTATCCATTATGTTCTAAGATTGATGTTGCTATGACTTTGCTATGCTTAATGCTTGTCAGTAGGGCCCGAATGCCATGATTTCAAATCTGAACCTATTATGTTTTCATGAATATATGTGAGTTCTTGATCCTATCTTGCAAGTCAATAGTCACCTACTATCTGTTATGATCCAGCAACCCCGAAGTGACAATAATCGGGACCACTCCCGGTGATGACCGTAGTTTGAGGAGTTCATATATTCACTAAGTGTTAATGCTTTGGTCTGGTACTCTATTAAAAGGAGGCCTTAATATCCCTTAGTTTCCAATAGGACCCCGCTGCCACGGGATGGTAAGACAAAAGATTTCATGCAAATTCTTTTCCATAAGCACGTATGACTATATTCGGAATACATTCCTACATTACATTGATGAACTGGAGCTAGTTCTGTGTCACCCTATGTTATAACTGTTGCATGAGGAATCACATCCGGCATAATTATCCATCATTTATCCATCGCCTTCGAGCTTTTCACACATTGACCTTTGCTTAGTTACTTTTCTGTTGCCACTGTTACGATTGCTACAAAAACTACTACTGTTACCGTCACTTCCATACTACTTGCTACTAAATACTTTGCTGCAGATATTATGTCTTTTAGGTGTGGTTGAATTGACAACTCAACTGCTAATACTTGACAATATTCTTTGGCTCCCCTTGTGTCGAATCAATAAATTTGGGTTGAATACTCTACCCTCGAAAACTGTTGAGATCCCTTATACTTGTGGGTTATCAAGACTATTTTCTGGCGCCGTTGCCGGGGAGCATAGCTCTATTCTTTGAGTCAGTTGGGATTTATATCTGTTGATCACTATGAGGAACTTGAAAGATGAAAGAACCAAGATTTTTTCCTTGAACTATGAGGGGAGGTAAGGAACTACCATCTAGCTCTGCACTTGATTCACCTTCTATTATGAGTAAATTTGCGACACCTCCACCTGTTATTGATTCTGGTATGTCACATGTCATTGATGATGCCACTTCGGCTATGCATGATGCTTATGATGAAACTACTTCTATGCTTGATAATACCGTGCCATTAGGTGAATTTCTTGATGAACAACTTGCTAGGGTTAGTGAGAATGAAATTATTGAAACAGATAATATTGATGAAAGTGATGATGAAGATTCTCCCCTAGATATGAATTTCCTGATGTGCCTGAGGGTTATGTTATGGATAAAGAAACTGCTAGAGACCGTTTTGCTTGCAAAGATAGATATGATCTTAAGAAACTATTAGCTAAGCTGAAAGAAAAGTCTTTGAATGCTAGAATGAAATATGACCCTGCTTTTGCTACTTCATCTATCTGTATTTATGATAAGGATTATGATTTCTCTGTCGATTCTGAGTTAATTACTTTGGTTGAATCTGATCCTTTTTATGGCTATGAATCTGAAACTGCTCTGGTGCATCTTACTAAATTGAATGATATAGCCACCCTACTCACTCATGAGGAGAAAATTTGTTACTACTATATCCTTAAGTTATTTCTGTTCTCATTAAAGGGTGATGCTAAAACATGGTTTAATTCTCTTGCTCCTGGTTGTGTGCGTAGTCCCCATGATATGATTTATTACTTCTCTGCTAAATATTTCTCCGCTCATAAGAAACAAGCTGCCTTCAGGGAAATATATAATTTTGTGCAAATTGAAGAAGAGAGTCTCCCACAAGCTTGGGGGAGGCTTCTCCAATTACTTAAAGCTTTGCCTGATCATCCTCTCAAGAAAAATGAAATACTTGATATATTTTGTAATGGACTAACCGATGCTGCCAGAAACCACCTGATAGTTGTGTTGGTTGTGTTTTCAGGGAAAGAACTGTTGAGCAAGCCGAATTGCTATTGAATAATATATTGAGTAATGATAATGATTGGACACTTCCTGAACCAACTCCTAAGAAAACTCCAAAGAAAAGGGGTATTCTATTTCTCAGTCCTGAAGATATGCAAGAGGCAAAGAAATCTATGAAAGAAAAAGGTATTAAAGCTGAAGATGTTAAGAACTTACCACCTATTGAAGAAATACATGGTCTTAATAACCTGACACCTGTAGTAAAGGTAAATTCTCTCTATAGATTTAATGAAGGTGATATTCCTCATAATAAATCTTCTAGCCTATGATTGGATGAGTTTGATAATTTTATTGTTAAACAAGGAAATTTCAACGCTTATGTTGGTGGACAATTGAAACGTAATGCTTATATGGTTGAACACTTGAGTGATAATATGTCTAGAGTTAAAGGTGACTTTAAACTTATTAGTAAACATTCTTCTATGGTTACCACCCAGGTAGAACAAGTGCTTAAAGCTCAAGATGATTTGATTAATGAATTAAATAATAAGGAAAATGATAATGTTGTTAGAGTTATGACTAGAGGGGGTAGAATGACTCAGGAACCTTTGTATCCCGAGGGCCACCCTAAGAGAGTTGAGCAAGATTCTCAGAGAACTAATGTTGATACTCCTAGTCCTTCTAAGAATATGAAAAATAAAAATTAAAGGACTTTGCATGCTTCTAGTGAACCTGTTGTTGACACACCTGGGAATCCCAATGATATTTCTATTTCTGACGTTGAAACACAATCTGGTAATGAACATGAACCTGGTGATAATGTTAGTGATTATGTTCATATTGATGCTCAACCTAGCAATAACAATGATATAGAGATTGAACCTGTTGTTGATATTGATAACCCACAATAAAAGAATCAACATTCTGATAAGAGAAACTTCGTTGCTAGGAAGCACGGTAAAGAAAGAGAACCACGGGTTCAAAAACTCATGCCTTTTCTGAGAGAGGCAAAGGTGTCCCGATGTTTCCATGAGATAGATATCGTTTACTGTGGGAGTCGACTTTGATGATCCGATTACGAACGTGCGAAGACGTTGCGCCTTAGCAATCGCTAAACCAACTTCCGAGGGTTATTGACCATGCCGGACCACGATCGACCTGACCACGAGGGTCTATTTCCTGCGAGAAAACGAAGAACAAGCAAGAAACTGAGATTGCAATCTAGATTTTGCGAATAAAATAAAAGCTTTATCAATGAAGGTGGGGTTCTATGACGTCTTGGTCTGGTCATTGGACACAAATGAAGTATGCGAAGTTGCAGCTATGGTGAACTTTTAATCTAAACAAAAGTCAAAGTCTAAACGACGCCCTAAGGCTATATATATGGAGGAAGAGGGGGTGAATGTGACGCCCCCGATTCAATCGTACACTAATCATACATGCAAACGGGTACGATCAAGATCAGGGACTCATAGGAAGATATCACAACACAACTCTACAAATAAAATAAGTCATACAAGCATCATATTACAAACCAGGGGCCTCGAGGGCTCGAATACAAGAGCTCGATCGCAGACGAGTCAGCAGAAGCAACAATATCTGAGTACAGACATAAGTTAAACAAGTTTGCCTTAAGAAGGCTAGCACAAACTGGGGTACAGATCGAAAGAGGTGCAGGCCTCCTGCCTGGGATCCTCCTAACTACTCCTGGTCGCCGTCAGCGGGCTGCACGTAGTAGTAGGCACCTCCGAGTAGTAGTAGTCGTCGTCGACGGTGGCGTCTGGCTCCTGGGCTCCAAGGTCTGGTCGCAGCAATCGGGTATAGAAAATGGAGGGAAAGAGGGAGAAAGCAACCGTGAGTACTCATCCAAAGTACTCGCAAGCAAGGAGCTACACTACATATGTATGCATTGGTATCAACTGGAATAAGGCTATTATATGTGGACTGAACTGCAGAAAGCCGGAATAAGGGGGGATAGCTAGTCCTTTTGAAGACTACACTTCTGGCAGCCTCCGTCTTGTAGCATGTAGAAGAGAGTAGACTGAAGTCCTCCAAGTATCATCGCATAGCATAATCCTAACCGACGATCCTCCCCTCATCGCCCTGTGAGAGAGCGATCACCAGTTGTATCTGGCACTTGGAAGGGTGTGTTTTATTAAGTATCCGGTTCTAGTTGTCATAAGGTCAAGGTACAACTCCAAGTCATCCTGTTACCGAAGATCATGGCTATTCGAATAGATTAACTTCCCTGCAGGGGTGCACCACATAACCCAGCACGCTCAATCCCATTTGGCCGGACACACTTTCCTGGGTCATGCCCGGCCTCGGAAGATCAACACATCACAGCCCTACCTAGGACCAACAAAAAGGTCAGCACGCCGGTCTAAATCCTATGGCGCAGGGGACTGGGCCCATCGCCCTTTGCACACGTGCACGTTGCGAACGTGGCCGGTGAGCAGACCTAGCAACCTCCATTACAAAGGAAGTTGTGTTACACGGTCCAACCCGACGCGCGCTGCTTAGTCGCTGACATCACGAAGGCTTCGGCTGATACCACGACGTCGAGTGCCCATAACTGTCCCCGCGTAGATGGTTAGTGCATATAGTCCAGTAGCCAGACTCAGATCAAATACCAAGATCTCATTAAACGTGTTATCTTGAAGACACCGCGAACGCCGACCAGGGCCAGGCCCACCTCTCTCCTAGGTGGTCTCGACCTGCCCTGTCGCTCCGCCACAAAGATCCACCTAAAGGGCCGTAGGGACAAAGGTCCTTTCAGCCCCCAATCCGTGAATCACTCGCGGGTACTCCTCGAGCCAACCCAACTTTAGTCATCACATGTATCATGTATAAAGTATAGGTATATACCCGTGATCAACTCCCGAGTGATCATGGCCTGATAGTATAGCATGGCAGACGGACAAGAATGTATGGCCACTGATGATAAACTAGCATCCTATACTAAGAATTTAGGATTGCAGGTAAGGTATTAACAGTTGTAGCAACAATGACAGGCTATGCATCAGGATAGGATTAACGGAAAGCAGTAACATGCTACACTACTCTAATGCAAGCAGTATAGAGGAGAGTAGGCGATATCTGGTGATCAAGGGGGGGCTTGCCTGGTTGCTCTGGCAAGAGAGAGTGGTCGTCAACACCGTAGTCGTACTGGGTAGCAGCGGCGTCGGTCTCGGTGTTTAGCGAGAGAAGAGGGGGAAGAAACAATAAATATTTAAGCAAACAGATGCATAGCGATGCATGACATGACTAGTAACGGTGCTAGGGGTGCCCTAACGCGGTATGAGGTGATACCGGTGAAGGGGGGAAACATGCGGGAAAGTATCCCCGGTGTTTCGCGTTTTCGGGCAGAGGAGCCGGAGAGGAAAAGTTGCGAGTTCAATAGGTTAGGGATGCGTGGCGGACGAACGGGCTGCGTATCCGGGTTCGTCTCGCCGTTCTGAGCAACTTTCATGTAGAAAGTATTTTCATTTGAGCTACGGTTTATTTTCTATTAATTTTAAAATATTTAAATCATTTTTAGGATTTATTTAATTATTTAAACTTAACATTATCCAGAACAGTGTTCGCTGACATCATCATGATGTCAGCATGACGTCAGCAGTTGACCTGGTCAACCTGACATGTGGGTCCCGCATGTCATTGCCTAAATAACTAACTAACTATTTAGTTAGATTAATTAGCAGGTTAATTAGTTATTTAGGTTAATTAAACATAATTAATTAATTTAATTAATCTAGTTAATTAATTAATTAATATTTTTATTTATTATTAATTTTATTTTTTATATATATTTTTTGTTTCGCTTTTTTTCTACTCCTTTTCATTTTATTTGATTTACAGGGGGAGGGCCCACATGTAAGTGGCTCAGGCCACCTCCCTCCTGTGTACGAATGTGTAGAGGGGAGGGGCAGGGGCCGCGGTGGCCGGACCTGGCCCCAGCGAGGCAATGGCCGACGCCGGCAGCGGAGTAGCCGACCAGCAGCACCACCAGCAGGTGGCGGGTGATAGTGAGCGAGGGGGCAGGGAGTAGCAGCTGCAGCGCATGCCGGGTGGCACGCGAGCCGGAGGCAGGCGCCAGTGGTTGGGCACGAGGGCAACGGCCGCACGGGGAGATCCCATATTGGGGCCTTTTTCGGCGATCTGCTGGAAGGGGAATCGATCACGGAGGGCTACTACATCAACACCATTGCCTCTCCGATGAAGCGTGAGTAATTTCCAACATACCTTCGAGTCCATAGTTATTAGCTAGATGACTTCTTCTCTCTCTTTGATTCTCAATACAAAGTTCTCCTCGATCTTCTTGGAGATCTATTCGATGTAATACTCTTTTGCGGTGTGTTTACCGAGATCTGATGTATTGTGGGTTTATGAACAAGATTATCTATGAATATTATTTGGTTCTTCGCTGAATTCTTATATGCATGATTTGATATCTTTGCAAGTCTCTTCGAATTATCGGTTTAGTTTGGCCTACTAGATTGATCTTTCTTGCAATGGGAGAAGTGCTTAGCTTTGGGTTCAATCTTGCGGTGTCCTTTCCCAGTGACGGTAGGGGCAGCAAGGCACGTATTGTATTGTTGCCATCGAGGATAAAAAGATGGGGTTTATATCATATTGTTTGAGTTTATCCCTGTACATCATGTCATATTGCTTAATGCGTTACTTCGTTCTTATGAACTTAATACTATAGATGCATGCTGGATAGCTGTCGATGTGTGGAGTAATAGTAGTAGATGCAGAATCATTTCGATCTACTTGACATGGACGTGATTCCTATATTCACGATCATTTCCTTAGATATCTTCATAACTATGCGCTTTTTTCTATCAATTGCTTGGCAGTAATTTGTTCACCCACCGTAATACATGCTATCTTGAGAGAAGCCACTAGTGAAACCTATGGCCCCCGGGTCTCTTTCTTATTATATTGCATCTCTTTTATTTACATCGCATCTTGTTTACTATTTTGCAATCTTTACTTTCCAATCTATACAACAAAAATACCAAAAATATTTACTTTACTATCTCTATCAGATCTCACTTTTGCGAGTGACCGTGAAGGGATTGACAACCCCTTTATCGCATTGGTTGCAAGGTTCTTGATTGTTTGTGCAGGTACTAGGTGACTTGTGCGTTGTCTCCTACTGGATTGATACCTTGGTTCTCAAAACTGACGGAAATACTTACGCTACTTTGCTGCATCACCCTTTCCTCTTCAAGGGAAAACCAACACATGCTCAAGAGGTAGGAATCCACAAGGTACATGAATAACAAAGGGAAAGATAGAAGGTAGAGGTCATCCAAAATCCAAGAGGAGATGAGGTCTTGATGATCTAGGTAGATCCTTCCCACAAGGGGTCTTGAATCCCTCTAGATCTTCTCACATGCTCACATGGAGGTCTTGTACTCCATGGGAGTGGTATCTCTCTCTCTCTCTCAGGAGAAGGTAAGGAGCAAAGCTCAACTAAGATGAGCTATGATAATGCTAACCCTAGAATGGAGGTAGGGTGGAGTATATATATAGGCAAGTCCACGAAGAGGTAAGTGACAGGGAGGATACATGGGCCTCGGGCCCTGTCCATGTGCGCAGGTAGGCGTTGGATGTCCGAGCTGGGGGGCGGATGTCCCGCTGTTCGCGAGACGCGGATGTCCGGGCATTGGCCAGATGTCCAGCCCGGGAACAGGCCATTGTAGTCCTTCTCTGGATAGTCGCTCCGAATTTTCAGGATGATGCCGGATGTCCGGGCTGTGGCATGGCTCCGGATGTCTGGGCGGTAGCTAGATGTCCAGCCGCTGATGCTCTCTGGCCTCTGTTGGTGCATCGCCTTCGGTTCCATAGGCGCCGGATGTCTGTCCTTGGCCCAGATGTCCGGCCACTGTAGCTTTAGTAGCTTCGTCTTCTTTCGTCTCCGCTTCCATGCTTCCCTCATGGATGGTGTAGTTGTTCCTTGGCACTTGTACTCCTCCTTGTCATCCATGAAGCTGCGACAATACCTATACATGCACGTGGGAGAAGTGTCAAGTAGTACACCATCCTCGAAGGTGTCAAGTGGACAAGTGTAAGGAGATGATTCACCTTTATTTATGTGAACTAGATGTCGCACATGTCACTTGCCGAATGGACTCTTGACATGGTGATGTCCGTAGGATGCTCTGCATCAGCTATCCTCGTCCGCGCAAAAGCTGGTCATCAGGGAGGTGAGGGCCACCATGGTTCTCAGCTTGTCCTGTCCGAGCAGACGGGTGAACCATTCATCTCAGATCTTGTGCTTGAATACTGCAATTGCCTTCACGTTGGGACACTCTACAATCTGGTTCTTTTTTTAGTTAAGAATCGATTCCAGAATTTCTAAGTTGATTCGCCCTCCTTCTGGACTATAGGGCTAAGGACGCCTGCATCCAGGGGCCAAACATAGGTTCCCTAGAAATTGGCCCTAAAGGCCTCCTCGAGCTTGATAACCCACAAGTATAGGGGATTGCAACAGTTTTCGGGGGTAGAGTATTCAACCAAAATTTATTGATTCGACACAAGGGGAGCCAAAGAATATTCTCAAGTATTAGCAGCTGAGTTGTCAGTTCAACCACACCTGATAGATTTAATATCTGCAGCAAAGTATTTAGTAGCAAAGTAGTATGGAAGTAATGGTAATAGTGGGAAAAGTAACAATAGCGGTTTTGTAGTGATTGTAACAGCATTAACAATGAAAGTAAATTAGCAAAGATCAATATGTGAAAAGGTCGTAGGCAATGGATGGCAAAAATAATTGTGTCGGATGATAATCATCATGTAGCAGTCATAACCTAGGGTGACACAGAACTAGCTCCAATTCATCAACATAATGTAGGCATGTATTCCATATATAGTCATACGTGCTTATGGAAAAGAACTTGCATGACACCTTTTGTCCTACCCTCCAGTGGCAGCGGGGTTGTAATGGAAACTAAGGGATATTAAGGCCTCCTTTTAATAGAAAACTGGACCAAAGCATTAGCACTTAGTGAATACATGAACTCCTCAAACCACGGTAATCACTAGAAAGAATCCCAATTATTGTCACCTTGGGGTATGCGAATCATAACTAGTAATAGGTGTCTACAGCTTGCAAGATAGGATCAAGAACACAAATATATTCATGAAAACATAATAGGTTCAGATCTGAAATCATGGCACTCGGGCTCTAGTGACAAGCATTAAGGATAGCAAAGTCGTAGCAACATCAATCTCAGAACATAGTGGATACTAGGGATCAAACCCTAACAACACTAACTCGATTACATGATAAATCTCATCCAACCCATCTGAAAGTGCAACTATCCCTAGGTGGTTTTGGTAATTACTAACAACATATAGCTCAGTGAGCTAATGCTATTTGAAGATGATCATTTCAGAAAGTTCAATGATTGGCATGGCATGGATTAAGAATGTGGACCCCTCAAAATGCTAAGGACACATATTGGCTCAAGCTCAGGACTCTACATTTTCATTTTAGTGATCCAATATCACATTGAGTCCATAGGAAAAGCCAATACTATTAAAAGGGGATGAGGTGTTGCTTAATGGCTTGCTTGCTCAAAATGCTTAGTGATATGCTCCAAAAGCACTCAACCACTTTCTCATATCCACATATGTCCCAAACCAAAAGTCAAACTCGGCCCTACCGATTTGATCTATCTGGTGCCACCGAGTTCACTTGACATAGCCACTGCCAGAAACCCTAGTCACTTCGGTCTCACCGATAGGGATCTCGGTCTCACCGAGATGGGATTGCAAACTCTCTGTTTCCCTTCGTAACATTTCGGTCCAACCGAGATCGGCGATCGGTCCCACCAAGTTTGCAACGCAAACTCTCTGTTTCCATTCCATAACATTTCGGTCCAACCGAAATGAGCGAATCGGTCCCACCGAGTTTTCCTGACCAACTCTCTGTTTTCCAATTGCAGAAATCGGTCCTACTGAGTTTATGTGATCGGTCTCACCGAGATTACGTTATGCCCTAACCCTAATGAAATGCTCCTACCGAGTTGACATGTCAGTCCCATCGAAAATCCTTCACATTTCGAACTAAATCGGTCTGACCGAGTTTTATGATTCGGCCCAACCGAGTTTGGTGACTTGTGTATAACGGTTAGATTTTGTGTGGAGGCTATATATACCCCTCCACTTTTCCTTCATCAGCAAGGAGAGCCATTAAGCAACATAAGAATCACCTACACTTCCAACATACATTTTCTGAGAGAGAACCACCTACTCATTTGTTGAGACCAAGATATTCTAATCCAACCATAAGAATCTTGATCTCTAGCCTTCCCCAAGTTGCTTTCCACTCAAATCATCTTTCCAGAAAATCCAAATCTGTGAGAGAGAGTTGAGTGTTGGGGAGACTATCATTTGAAGCACAAGAGCAAGGAGTTCATCATCAACACACCATCTATTACCTTTTGGAGAGTGATGTCTCCTAGATTGGTTAGGTGTCACTTGGGAGCCTCCAAGATTGTGGAGTTGAACCAAGGAGTTTGTAAGGGCAAGGACATTGCCTACTTCGTGAAGATCTATCCAAGTGAGGCAAGTCCTTCATGGACGATGGCCATGGTGGGATAGACAAGGTTGCTTCTTCGTGGACCCTTCGTGGGTGGAGCCCTCCATGGACTCGCGCAACCGTTACCCTTTGTGGGTTGAAGTCTCCATCAACGTGGATGTACGATAGCACCACCTATCGGAACCATGCCAAAAATCTCCGTGTCTACATTGCATTTTCTCCCTCCAAACTCCTCCCTTTTCATATGCAATGTTTTACATTCCGCTGCTATACTCTTAGACTTGCATGTGTAGGTTGATTGCTTGACTTGTCCTAATTTGCTAAAATCTGCCAAAACTTAAAATTAGGAAAAGGCTAGATTTTTATTTGGTCAAGTAGTCTAATCTCCCCCTAGACATAGTTTTGATTCTACAAGTGGTATCAGAGCATTGGTCTCCATTTGCCTTGATTTCCATAGCTTTTGGTGATCATAGCCTTGGTTTCACAACCTAGGAGAGTATGGCGTCCAAAGAGGGAAATTACCACCGTAGAGGTCCTTACTTTGATGGCACTAATTTTGCTAGTTGGAAGCATAAGATGAAAATGCATATTCTTGGACATAACCCCGCCATTTGGGCTATTGTGTGTATTGGCTTGCAAGGTGAATTCTTTGATGGGAGAGAACCGAACGGTGAAGCTAGCGCGGAAGAGTTGAAGATGCTGCAATAGAATGCTCAAGCTTGCGATATCCTCTTCAACGGATTGTGCCCCAAAGAATTCAACAAAATCAGCCGTCTTGAGACTGGAAAGGAAATTTGGGATACTTTGATTGATATGCTTCAAAGTCAACTTGACAAGAAGGTGTCGCTGAAATGTACTCTAGGCTTGCTCTCATCACAAATGAGATTGCCGGCTTAGGAAGTGAGGAGATGACCGATAGATTCATCATCAAGAAGATCCTAAGAGCCTTTGATGGAAAATATGATATCGTGTGCACATTGATCCAAATGATGCCCAACTACAAAGATGTCAAGCCAACAGAAGCCATTGGAAGAATTGTTGCTCATGAGATGTCAGTCAAGGATAAGGAAGAGCTTCATAACAAGTCAAGTGGTGCTTGCAAGGCCTCATGTGATACTCCTACATCATCAAGTGAGAAACAAACATTCAATGAGGAATTGAGCCTAATGGTGAAGAACTTCAACAAGTTCTACAAGAGTAGAAGCAAGGAAAGAAGTTCCAAGTCAAGGTCCTACAGTGACAAAAGATCTTCGAGTCGTGAACATAATTGCTACAATTGTGGAAGACCTAGACACTACTCCAATGAGTGTATGGCTCCCTACAAACAAAGAGAAGATTCACCAAAAAGGACAAGTAGAAGATAAGAATCACCACCAAGAGAAAGAAGGAGTAGAGATGATCGTTATGAACGAAGAACATCTCGGAGAAGCAAGAATTTGGAAAGGAAGGACAAGTCATCAACGAGCTACACAAAACAAAGACATCAAGCTCATGTTGGTGGATGGGTATCCGGCTCCGACTCCGACAATCACTCCGAGAGAAGTTATCACTCTGACTCCGAATATACTCAAGATGAAGGAGTTGCCGGTCTAGCACTTGTGCCAACCAACTCCTATGACATATTTGACTCACCAAATGAAGGAATTGGAAGACGCTTCATGGCTACAGGCCCAAAGGTATCACACCCCGAGTATGTTGATTTCAATAGTGATGAAGATGATTTGCTAGGTGATGATGATTTACTTGTTGACAACTCTAGTGATGAAAACTATGATGAAATTTCTATTAATCATGCTAATCACGATAAAATGAATGATGATGATAAGAAGGAGATTGAGTGTCTAACTAAAGAACTAAACACTCTTAAGTTAGCTCATGAAACTACCTTGGAAAATCATCGAGAGCTTTTTGTCGGATTACGGGTTCCGGCAAACCCTTGAGGTTCGAACATTGGGGTGCACACGAAGATCTCTCCCCCCAGCTCACGCTCTCACAACGATCTTAAAGCCTAGCTCGCCGAACCCAAGGAACAAGGGACACAAGGGTTTATACTGGTTCGGGCCACCGTTGCAGTGTAATACCCTACTCCAGTGTGGTGTGGTGGATTGCCTTGTAGGCTGGGGATGAACAAGTACAAGGGAAGAACAGCCTCCTGAGGAGAGGTTTTCTTGAGCTCGATGAGCTTGTGTGGCTGGGGATGATCCGAGTGATCTATCTCCAGATGAGCCTCTCTCTCTCTCTCGATGAGCCCCCTAGCTATGGTGGTGGCTAGCCCTAGGCCTGGGTCCTCTCCCCAAATATTAGGCGGGAAGGGATCCCACAACGGCCAATTCGAAGGGGGACAACGAGTACAAGTTATCGTGACAAAAGGTGGTCTTCGCCTGCCAAAGGTTCTGGAGGTGACACCGTCATGGGCTCTGTGGTGGCCCCTGTCTTGCCGTCCTGCTGGTCTTGGTCTCATTGCACCGATGCGGAAACCTTTGCCCGACGCCTTGAGACTCCTCGCCCGCGCCTGCCTCTTTAGCACCAAAGAGGAAACTGGCACTCTGCGCCCGCTAGCACCCGCCTAGCCTTAGTCGTCATGGCTCATGTCACGGGAACCTCACGAGGTGCCCTTTGCCTTGATCTCTCTGCTCCTTGCGAGCCAGCCTAGTGAGGCTACCCCTCAGGAGGTCTTGTGTCGTCCGCCTCGCGAGGGTCTTGGGTGTTGGTTGATGAAGATGGGCCGTACCAGGCCGCGGGTGGAGCCACGCCCTGTGCCGCATGCAGGCAAGTCTAGGTACCCCCGTTCCCAGGACGCCGATAGTAGCACCCGGGCCCAAGGTGTGCTCATGCTTGGCTTCATGGCGAAGCCAAGGGGCAAGTGCCGAGCGCTGCGGGCCCCGATAGCCTGCGGCCTTGATTGATGCGTGGCGATTGGCAGGTCATGGGCGTCTCCGCTTCCCCACACTACCTCGGCAACTGCCCGACTTGTTGAGTCCCTGTTGCATGTAGAAAAAGGTCATTATTACCTTAGATCATGGAGGCCGACGGTTGGCCTCCTCGTGGCTATAAATGGGAAGGAGGACTGAGCCCCCGTCACCCATCTCTTCCTCCACTCCTCATGCTTCTCCTTCTTCTTCCTTGCCGCGATGCCCATGGCGCGAGTCAAGAGGTTCTCAGCCACCGAGAAGGGGAAGGCTCGCCAGGAGGGGCCCGGCTCGCCACCGCCTAAGAGGGGGCGCGGCCACCCGCGCAAGCATGACGCGACCCCTGCTGCGGTCCCTCATGGGCGTGGGCGGACTCCTTCAGGGTCCGGCGTTGTCCTTGGCGGCCGCGTCGGCGCTCCTTCGCGCGGTGGAAGCCGCTTGGGTCGAGGCATCCCCGTCGATGAGGGGAGGCGCGCCATGGTCGCCCGGCCTCCCCGGCCGCGCTACCATTCGTCGGAGGTGCTGTTGGAGTCGTGTGGTCAGCGAACCTGGCCGACACTTGGCTTCAACTTTCACGCTCCTTTGCCAGCGAACTATCGGCCCCAGGTCCTGGCGGCCTCTGGCTACAGGCGGATGGCTACAGCAGCAAGGCTTCGTGGGTGTTGGTGGAGGTCTCTATTGCGGGCAACGTAGCCCTGGCCCGTGGCTGGCAGACGTTCGCCCGTGCGTGTTGCCTGGGCAGGCGGTGCACCCTCCACTTCAAGTACGACGGCGCAGCGACCCTCTTCATGAGGGTGTTCGGGGAAGATGGTCGCCGCGCTGGATGCTGCCCTGAAGATGACGACGACGGTGGTGAGGTGGTTGGCCTTGGAGACGGCCGCGACGAGCACGAGGGTGACACTACCCGCGGCGGCGACCATGGTTCGCCCAGCTATGGAAGCTCCTCCTCCGGTGAGAGCTCCAGCAGCGGCGGCTACGACCAGCCTCCACGCCATCGAGCCCGCTTCAAGGATGGTGGCGGGTCATCCCGTCACCGCGCCTCGGTGAAGCGCGAGGAGGGCTCTGGCTGAGTCCGGGGGCCAACCCTCATGAGCTGCCACGTCGAGGGAGCCGCTTTTGCTTGTCCTTTCTTTCCCTTCCTCTGCATTGTTAGAAACGAATTCGGGGCCCCACAAGGGTGTGTACTGAACCGTGGTGCTTATGTTGCCTTGATGGTGTGTTTATTGTTTGCGGGTTGTGTTGCGAGATCTATGTCTGATATGGTGTAGAGGGGTAACTTAGCTCGATGCATCCGAGGTAGCTTTGACCTCATGAGCGCATGCATCTCTGGGCACCTGGTGGGGCTTCCCCACTGTCGATTTGGGTAACATCGCGGGGCTGCATCACGAAGCTGCAAAAACTTGTCAAGAAATCTTTACTCCTTCCCGCGCGAATCCTCAAGCATGGGCTGGTTATGTCCAAACGCACCACGTCGCGGTACTCGTGGGGCATGGACTAAAGGGGGGTGCGCCGATCAAAAACTCAGACAAGAATGCCCCGCGGAGACAAGGGGAGTGCGCACGCGCATACTACCGGTCCAGCCCCCCTCGCAGGGTGTGCGAGGGAGAGCATCGGGCAACTGTCGCACTCCCTGGCGAAAAACAAAGGATAGAGCGAAGAAACAGGAAGAAGATGCAAGCCAACAAGAAATGCCAAAACTCCAAATTTCATTAAAGGGAAAGAGGCAAGCCAACTACAGAAAGCAAATGAGCATCCGCGTCCGGCACCTAGTCTAGTCTTCTCACCAGCGCAAAGCTAAGTGTTGCCACTAGGACGTGGGAGGCAGCCCCCGAGGCCCGAGGGCGGCACTCTTGAGACTCCGGGACGTGTACATCCCCACTCATTATTACATGAGAGTGTCACGAGCGGAGACCTTCACAGGCACTGGGCCTTGCTTCATGGGTAGAACTTCCGGAGGTGTTGGATGTTCCAAGCGTTCTAGATGGAGACCCCGTCCTGCGTCTCCAGGCGCATGGCGCCAGGCCTGGAGATGCGGGCAATCCTAAACGGGCCCTCCCACATGGGTGAGAGCTTATGCAGCCCATCCCCTGGAGAGCACCCACCACAGGACGAGATCGCCCACCTCAAGCATCCTAGAGCGGACGCTGCGACAATGGTACCGTCGCAGCGCCTACTGGTATCTTGCTCCTCGGAGCGAAGCTTCATGGTGGCGTTCCTCCCCCTGCACGAGGTCCATCCCCCGCATGGCATCCTGCTGCGTCTCATCAAACGCCAGGACCCGCACGGAGCGATGCCTGACCTCGTGAGGGAGAACCGCTTCTGCTCCATAGACGAGGAAGAACGGTGTCTCGCTTGTTGGCTTGGTGGCGGTGGTGCGGATGGACCACGACATAGAGAGGAGCTCGTCGTGCCAGCCCCTGTCGCAGGCTTTGAGCTTCTTCTTGAAGGCCCGGGTCTTGAGGCCTCTCAGGACCTCGGCGTTGGCGGGCTCAGCTTGGCCGTTGCTCCTGGGGTGTGCCACCGAAGTGTAGCAGATCTGCGTTCCAAGGTTAGCACAATAGATCTTGAAGAGATTGCTAGTGAACTACGAGCCATTGTCGATGATGATGCGGTTAGAGACCCCAAACCGGCTTATTAGGCCTTTTATGAACTTAACTGCTGACCCGGCTGGGATGCTACGGACGGCCTCGACCTTTGCCCATTTGATGAATTTGTCGATGGCAACGTAGAGGTAATGGTAGCCCCAGGCGCTCGTGGGAACGGGCCCAGGATGTCCAGCCCCCAGACCACGAAGGGCCACGAAAGCGGGATAGTCTGGAGGCCCTGAGCCGGTTGGTGGATTTCCTTGGCATGGAACTGGCAGGCCTTGCAGGACCTCACCAGCTCAGTCGCGTCGTTGAGTGTCGTGGGCCAGTAGAACCCGCTGCGGAACGCCTTGCCAACCATGGTACGTGATGATGAGTGATGCCCGCAGTCTCCATCGTGTATGTCAGCCAATAGCTCGTTCCCCTGCTCCCTGGAGATGCATCGCAAGAAAACATCATTTGGTCGTTTTTTGTGCAGCTCACTGTCCTGGATGCAGTATGCCGTAGCCTGTCGGGCCACACGCTCCGCGTCCTCCTCCTTCTCTGGCAGCGTCCCATGCACCAGATACGCCTTGAACTCCTTGGTCCAGCACCCCTCCTGAGGGTCGAGTGCCAGGAGCAAACGTGCTCCTGAGGTAGGGCTGCAAGCCGGGGCTCCCGAGGCTGGTGGCTGAGGGAGTTCTTCCCGAGGTGATGTAGTCTCCGCGGCCATAGGGGTCGCCGAAGGCTTGAAGAGTCGCTCTTTGAAGACACCAGGTTCTTGGGGTAGTCGCCTCGACATCTTGGAGATTTCGTCGGCCTCCTTGTTGGTGCCACGTGGCACATGCTGTAGCTCCAGGCCAAGGAATTTCTTCTCCATCTTGCGCACTTCTACGAGGTATGCCTCCATATGCTCGTCCCTTGGTTCGTACACCTTGTTGGAGAAGTTGACGATGAGCTGTGAGTCACCCTTGATGGTGAGATGCTTCACCCCCAAGGTTGCGGCGGCCTTGAGGCCAGCGATCAACCCCTCGTACTCCGCGATGTTGTCGGAGACCTTCTCACCCCGCTAGAAGCAGAGCTGCATGGCGTAATATAGCTTGTCTTGGGTGGGCAAGATGAGCACAACGCCAACCCCTGCGCCTTGTCGTGTGAAAGCGCCATCGAAGTACATGACCCAGCCATCCGGTGCTTCATTTCTCGGCGAGAGGGATCGGCTCTCGCCCGCTTCGGGCTCCGGAGCGTCGGCCCATTCCGCAACAAAGTCGGCAAGCACAACTCCCTTGATAACCCTGGTCATGCTGAACTCCAACGGAAATGCTTGTAGTTCAATGTTCCATTCTGCGGCTCTTCCTGCGACATTGGGGCTCCGGAACACCCTCTCCAGGGGATAGACTGAGACGACCTTAATTGGGTGGCCTTGGAAATAATGGCGTAGCTTGCGTGAGGCCACCAGGAGCCGAGTAAGAGCTTCTGCGACATTGGGTACCGTAATCTCGCGTCCCGTAGCACGGTGCTGACAAAGTATACTGGGTGCTCGATGTGGGAGGGAGCGTCAATGGAGCATGTGTCCTCCAGAGGTTGTGGTGCCTCCTAAGGCGGGGGGCTCACTACTAGGGAAAACCCTAGCAGTAGCGCTGGTTTTGTGCCCACTAGTAGCGCGGGTAGGCGCGCTACCAATATGGCGCTACAACTATTGCTTAGCAGTAACGCGTGCCCGCAGGCGCTACTGCTAGGACAAGTAGCTGCAGCGTTTGTTCAATCCCACACTACTGCTAATGTAACTACTGGCAGCGCGTTTTCTGTCCATCGCTACTAGTATTCTTTTTTTTATTTTTTTATTTTTAGTGTATTTATGCGCCGTCGTACAAATATTGGTACAATACCAGTTATGAGGTTTATATCATTATGTCCATAATAGTGTGTCAAATGAAGGTGGATTAGTTTCAAGTGGAGGCAATATGTGGTGCATGTCAAAAGTATACTACAAATCCAAACTTGATCTAGTTTGGACTAGTAGTACTTTCGATGTGCACCACATGTTGCCTCCACTTGAATCTAATCCGCTAACACAAGCTATTTAATCATCATCATAGTCATTACCACCAACATTAGCGCTATTTAACCATCATAGTCATAGTGTAGCACACATCATCATCTTCAAACTCTCATTCTAGCTAGCTAATCACCACCAACACTAGCTAATAATAATCATCATAGTCATTACCACCAACACTAGCTATTTTATCATCATAGTAATAGTGTAGCACATCATCATCCTCAAACTCATTTCTAGCTAGCTAATCACTCCTGCTGCTCTCTCATAGGTAAAATAACATAAAACATGTGTAGCTCTCCTCCTTGATCAAGTTGGAGCATGCAGATGAACCTGTCTCCTAATTGTGGGTAGCACATCTGTTTGCTGCCCCCTAGTACTTCTCTGCACTCCCCCATCACATATTTGGTCTAGTCTTGCACTATTAAGCATTCATTGCTGATCTTGAATGCACTAAAGTAACATGTAGGATATCTTGGCTGTAAGCTAATAATACTCATGGTACCTTTAGTCTTGATCCCATAAGGCACAACATTCATCGGGAGTCCCTGTTGAAGAACATCGTATGGTAACATACTTAGCAATGAAGTTTAGCTTCACAAATAATGTATGGAAAAGATGCACTGAGGAAAAATAGTAAAAATCTTACCATCCTTCCTAAATAGATGTGACCGTAGTTCATTACGAACACTATTGGTCGCATGTTTTCAGTACTAACATTTCTAAGTGCAGGAAGAAAATTTGTCTTGACAGTATCAAGATCCTCAAGCCATGAAACATAATGACTTAGCTCCTCGTAGTTTAGTTCAGCCCCAGGACAGTAGTAGGTCCTGTCTACCAAGCGCTGGACATGTTTGCTTGCACCGAAATAAGCTGACAATACAAATTAGTTGTCAACTATTTTTGAATAAACAATACTAAAGACATAAATATGGTTGAGAAACTTACATAATGGTGTAACTGGAGGCGTCTGCACATCGACCCAGATGTCGGTATTACCTTCAATATCATCTTCCGGACGAATATCAAAGGTGATAACCATATCAGGCTCAAATGCATAAGTCTTGCATAGTGCTCGCCATGTTTTGCATCCAAAATAGGTGTAGTCGTCTGAATTGTATAATTTTGCGTGGAAAATATAACCATGCTCGGTCTTCAAGTAAACTTTCTTTACCTCCATAGTATGACTGAAACCTATCTTATCCAATACAAAAACTCTTGCATGGCAGGGGATACGCTAGTAGAATAGTAAAAAAATATAAGTTGAAGCAAATGAAGCAGATGTCATGCTTAATTACGAAAAAATACTTGTCGTTTGTGACTTACTGTATCCACTTTGAAGTTCTCGTCCAGCTTGATGCTGAAGCGCCTATCATCATCTAGGAAGATTCCGTCACACAGGCCGCGCTCGTCTTCGCAGTATTTGCAAATACCGAAATCCTTTTTGTCGTCAGACATTTCCTATGTTCATAGTTAAAACATTAATTGAAAATCGATCGAAGAAAACTACCAGGATACTCAATACACAAATCCGGGGCACTTGATATTTCCTACATATTCTGGCAAAAGTCATGCCAAAATTCACGAAAAAATCCGGCATGACCTTTGCTAAAATCAGACATATCGAGCGCCTGCAATTTGCCGGAACGGAAATGAATCAACACTCCGGAAAAACATAGGCCACTCGGAGGTGTAACCTGCAAACATGACCGGCCACTTGGATATTGAGCAACACAAGATATACATTTCAAAATATCTTATAGGACTACTAAGTAGCATGCATTCAATAAGCAAAAGTAAATCATCTCATGCGTCGGTACATCGTCTAATATTATCACTAATACATCCCGAATAGTGTCATACATATAACATCACTAGTACAACTAAAACCCTAGCACACGATGGTTATTGGCGCGGGCGGTGGACACCCACAGAGAAGGAACCATCACGGGATCATAGCTCCAATGAGATCCCTAGAGAACCCGCCAGGTATTAGAGAACTTGTGCTCCAACGCAAACAAGTAGCGACGGACGTGCGCGTCCTCCTCACTGACACGGTGACGCACCACCTCCGCGGAGTCCACGAGCCTCTGGACCGTCACTGGCCCATGCGACCGCCACCAAAGAAGGTTCGGGTCAATGATAGGCTGGCTCCTCACCAACCTGCGCCCCCGGTAGGTAGCGCCTCCCAGTACCACCCCGACGGAGCCCAGTCCCGGACATGGCCCATATCGTCAAGCAGGTGTCGTCGTCCGCCGACTCGACGACGAGGATGCGGGATAGGCATCGTCCACATCGATGCGAGAAAAAATGCTTTAACTAAAAAATTTGCTAGGTGCGCCATTGGTAAAAGAAAAAAATTGGTTTAGAATTTTTTTTTTGGAAAAAATGATCAAAATATGATACATAATATGACCGGGAAGTTTGAAATATTTTTTCAAAATTTCATCACACTCATGAACATGAACAAAGGCATAGACATCAACAAGGTTTAATAGGATTGATATGATAGATATATCAATAAGTGCCTGTTAAGTGAGCTGGTGTTGGTGTTGGATAGAACTGAGAAGTTAAGCGTGTTTGGGCTGGAGTAGTGTGAGGATGGGTGACCTTTTGGGAAGTTTGACCACGAAGTGCGATTTGACTTGAGATTAAGCATATTGACCCGAGATTAAGCCATAGTGACTCGACATTAAGAAAAAAATGAAAAAAAATGAATTTTTTTAAAAAAAGTATTTGAAAAAAAATCTGATTTTTTTTTGAAAAAAGTTGTTAGTAATGGCGCACTTCTATGTGGTGTGCCATTACTAAGTCAGATAGTAATGGCGCACTTCTAGGCATAGTAATGGCACACTATAATGGCGCACTATAGGTGCGCCATTACTTACTATTTGTTACTAGTGGCATGGTAATAGTGGTGCACCTATAGTGTGCCATTAATGGCAAAAATAGGTGCGCCACTAACAGGCCTTTTTCTAGTAGTGGATCTTAAAGCCTACCTCGCCGAACCCAAGGAATAAGGGACATAAGAGTTTATACTGGTTCGGGCCACCGTTGCGGTGTAATACCCTACTCCAGTGTGGTGTGGTGGATTGCCTTGTAGGCTGGGGACGAACAAGTACAAGGGAAGAACAGCCTCCTGAGGAGAGGTGTTCTTGAGCTCGATGAGCTTGTGTGGCTGGGGATGATCCGAGTGATCTGTCTCCAGATGAGCGTCTCTCTCTCTCTCTCTCTCTCTCGATGAGCCCCCTAGCTATGGTGGTGGCTAGCCCTATTTATAGAGGCCCGGGTCCTCTCCCCAAATATTAGGCGGGAAGGTATCCCACAACGGCCAATTCAAAGGGGGATAGCGAGTACAAGTTATCCTGACAAAAGGTGGTCTTCGCCTGCCAAAGGTTTTGGTGGTGACGCTGTCGTGGGCTCCATGGTGACCTCCGTGTTGCCGTCCTGCTGGTCTTGGTCTCGTTGCACCGATATGGAAACCTTTGCCTGACGCCTCGGGACTCCTCGCCTGCGCCTGCCTCTTTAACACCGAAGAGGAAACTGGCACTCTGCGCCCGCTGGCACCCGTCTGGCCTTGGTCGTCATGACTCACGTCACGGGAACCTCATGAGGTGCCCCTTGCCTTGATCTCTCCGCTCCTCGCGAGCCAGCCTAGTGAGGCTGCCCCTGAGGAGGTCTTGTGTCATCCGCCTTGTGAGGCTTGGCCCCTCACGAGGGTCTTGGGAGTTGGTTGATTAAGATGGGCCGTACTAGGCCGCGGGTGGAGCCACGCCTTGGGCCACAGGCAGGCTAGTCTAGGTACCCCGGTCCCAGGATGCCGACACTTTTAAAGACTCATGAGAAGCTATGCTTTGAAAAACTCAACCTTCAGCAAGAGCATGGGTTCTTAAAAGCAATCAATGATGATCTTCGCAAGAAAAGTTCTTCTTACATTGCCAAGCGTTTACTCTTGTCCACTTACATGCCACAAGTAAAATCTAGCAACAAGAGTAAGAAAGATTCTTCTTCTAGTAGTAACAATAATCATGATAAATCCAATATTTTAACTTCTAGTAGTTCTATTGATTCCACTAACGAGTCTCTTAGCCAAGTTACACTTGAGCAAGAAAATAGCTTATTGAAGGGAATTATAGATAAATGTGTTTACAAGAGCCTTGACAGGAGTAAGCAATTTGAGGAAATTGTGCGCAAGCAAGGAAGGCACCGGAATAATCAAGCTATTGGTTTTGAACGAAAGTTCAATGCCAATGGAGTTGAGTGGGATGAAGATCAATACCCCAAGACAAAGTTTGTTCCTCAACAAGAGAAGTATGATCCTACTTCTTTCCAAGGGACACAAGCTCAAGATGATCTTCCACCACAAGACCACAAGCAAAAGGGCAAGGACAAGCTTCAAGAGGAGATTGATGCATTTGAATAAGCTCCTAAGGCCTTTGTCAAGTGGGTTCCCAAGACTACATCAAGTTCTACTTCATCAAGTACTACTACAACTCCAAGGATTCCCATCAAGATAATGTGGATCCCGAAGAAGAAGAACTAGAGAGTTCTTGAGGGTGACTCCACCAACATACTTCACTCATATTATTTTGGCGAGGACAAGTGCAAACAACTTCCACAACTTGCACTAGTTCAAGGAGTCACAAACCCTCTTGCTGGTAAGACAAGGGACAAGGTAACCTAATGATTTCATGGACATCATCTTGTGTGTGTATATCACTCTATGTCTATGGATATCCTTGTTTGTTCCTTGTGGGACTAACCCATGTAGGTATTGAAAGTGCAACTCACTCCAATGGATTGCTCCAAATGATCTACATCAACATTGAGCGTCCACATCTTCAACATCTACATGAAGTCATCATCGACCAAATCCAAGGTTAGTTCATCCCTCTTAGGGGGGATATCACATCTAGGGGGAGATTTACTCTAATCAATTGAGCTAAAGCAACTCTAATGGTGTGAACACAACAATGCTTTATGTGAAAGTGGGAACCTCACTTGTGCTTAAATGATGAGTATGACCTATGATCAAATGTTCTCAATTGACTCCTAAGTCAATATACACATATATAGATGACCTAGTCATCGCCAATTGCTTGATAGATGCTAGAGTGTTTGTCCATGCTTTATCACATATTTCATTTGCCATTTTATTGTGTGAGCATGTTGATTGCATATTTTACTCATTCGGGGACATCCATTTGTTGCTTTGTTTGTTTGGCTTTTCCCTTTTGCCAAATGGATGGACAAGAATGCCTAAGAACTTCATCTAGCTATCTATGCTTTTCTCGTCTCAAACTCTATTCATCCTACATCACAGAGTTTGATCAAGTCTGATTCGGAGCACTCTATGTGAGGAGCACTCGGAGTCCCTGATTCGTCATAGACTTAAACCTCCAAATCCTATTTGTGCATTTCGGCTTGACCGATCCATTCACTTCGGTCACACCGAGTTCACTGAGTTGATCTAGGTTTTCAATCTCTGTGCAACCGACTTGAACTTTTCTTTCACATCAAGTTGCAGTAACCGCATGCGATTCTGCACCTCGGTGCCATCGAGTTGTTCCACTTGGTCACACCGACAGGGTCAGGATATATATACCCACGGGTGAGATTGTGGAAATTTCTTCAAAACCCTCCAGCCCGCGCGTGTCCTGCTCTGCCGTCTCGGGTCTCCGGATCGTCTCCTTGTCGCCAGCGATCTCTTGCTACTGGTTTCCATCGCCGTCAACGGGATTCAACCCCTCCATTGCCGCCGTAGCGAACTCACCGCCGAACTATGGTATGAGTTTAATCCTTTGTGCTAATTCCTTACTCCGATTCTTAGCACAATGCAATGCCATGTTCTTTACCACGTATGAAATCAATCTATCCAGACAAAACATTCCCTAGATTAGGTTTGATTCAAGAATTTAGGGTTAGGTTTCCTCCGAACTCATCTCGGACCGACCGAGTTGTAGAAATCGGTCTCACCGATTTGGCTTAGGCCATTGCACTTTCACTTTTCGGTCTGACCGAAAGTTGCAAATCAGTGTGACCGAGCTCGACTCTCTGTGAAACCCTAGCATTCTCGGAGCCACCGAACTGTGACTCGGTCTGACCAAGTTAACTAGTTTAGGACTCCAAAAGTTGCTTTGGTGTCACCGAGTTTGCTGTCAGTTTGCTTGCCAGAATGTCTGACCAGAGTGATAGCCAGAACAAATCAGAAGAGCAAGTGCACATGAGTGAGGGCACTAGTCCCTCAAGCAGCTATGACGAGGGCAACAGGAGCACTCCAAGCAATCTGCCCAAGGCAACCACCATATCAAGGAAGAAGAAAACCTTAGATCCCGAGGATGAGGACTATGTGGTTGTTGAGGAAGAAGTGATCTCCAAAAAGAAAGTACTAAATAAGTAATATGGTACAGCTGCTACAACAAAGCATGGATTGCATAAGAAGGCCCCTGCCAAGAGGGTGCCAACCTTAAATGCCAGGGCCTCAACTGCTGAAACTTCTAAGCCAACTGAAGAGGCTGCTAGAGAGAGTAAGAAAAGGAAAGAGAGGGTCAAGAAGACCACTGCTAGAGTCATTGGTAGATCATCTATAATGAGAGATCCAGCTGAAGAAGATGAAGAGGAAGAGGATGCTGCACCAGCACCCAAGTCCCAAAAGCTTATGGGAGATGCCATTAAGCCAGGGGTTGCCACTTGAAAGCCCAAGACTGACCCCAAGGCTGCTGCTCAAGCTCAAAAGACTTCTAAGCCCAAGAGAAGCACTAGGAACATTCCAACTGAAGAGAAGAACAAGGCCCCAGTGCCTGAGATGGAAGAAGATGATGAAGCTCAAGTGCTAAGGAAACTTAAGACAAAGATTGCAGATCACAATGACACCCATCCAGTGGCAGAGGATATGAACATCAGGATGGATGCAGGTCTGAGACTTTGGAGACAGTCTGATCCCTATGCTGTGAGGAGGAGGACTCAGTGGACTATAGGTTCCACACCAAAGAACAACAAGATTTCTATGAAACTATTTTGCTTGACAAGAAGCCTATAGTCTGTGATATGAAATGGGTTTATTGGGAATTCATTGATGAGAATGAAGACTATTTTCCCGGTGTACATGAGAGCTTCAAATCATGCGGTGTTGACAAGTTTATGGGTCAAGAGCAAACAAAATGGAATGATGAACTCATCATGCAATTCTACTCCACTGCTCATTTTTATCCAGATGGTAGGATTATATCGATGTCTGAGGGTACAAGGTACCAGTCAACTGTTGATGAGTAGGACAAGTTGATAAATGCCCCTGAAGAGCATGAAGATGACTTGGATGTCTATGCCAAGAAGAAGAAAGACCACAACTCTATGGCCAACATGTACAAAGAGATCCCAGACAAAGCTTTGGAAACACATAAGCTTGGATCTGTACATTACCTGTTGTCTATTCTAGCTACGATCAACACTATATTGAGGCATACATTGTTGCCCAAATATGGAGATCACAAGATGATCAGAGGCCATTCAATCAACTTGCTGCAGATATTTGATGCGCCTCAGAAATTCAAGGTCATGAGTCTGATTGTTGAGATAATCAAGAGGACAGTTGCTGATCAAAAGAGATCTTGTGGGTATGGTACACACATTCAGGTGCTCATCAACTCCAAGATGGACACATGCACTTATTCGTTGGACAAGGAGCACTTACCCTTGAGACTAGAATTTGAGGATAACACAGTTGTGATGTATGAGGATGATTCCACATCAGCGCAAGCACAAGCGAAGAGAGCAAAGGCAAAGGATGAGAAGGCTGCAAAAATGCCAAGTGTTGAGGAAGCATCTCAAGTTTTTCTGATGTCAAAACAAGATCAACTTGCATATCTAATTCAAGAAACTTTTAGGATTGAGAAGGGCTTGGCCACCCTGAACAAGAATCAAGAGAGCTTGGAGAGGATCATAGATCCCAAATTTTATGATCTTGATCTTAAAGTAACTGAGATGCAGTCAGCTATTGAGCAGCTCTAGGAGGAAGCAGAGGAGAGGAAAGGGCAGGCTACTATAGATGCTTTTCAGAGAGTGCCCAGAGGTCAGAGATCTGTTGCAGTGCCAGTGCCTGACACTAGAGCAACTACATCAGCACCAGCAGCAACAGCTTCAGTGCCACCTCCAGTTGCCACTCTACCAGCTCCAACAACATCTACGGATGTCTTCGTCCTTGGAGTCCTCTCTGCACCACCTCCCGAAGATCAAGCCTAGAGAGACGCATAGCACTATGCATTTTCAAACTTTTTGGTAACTTGTTGCCAAAGGGGGAGAAATGTATAGATCATAGGCTTCGAGAGAGAGAGAGTGTTGTGTTTTGCTTCTTTGTCTCTCTTGCTATTTGGTTGATACTTTTGTGTATGCTTGTTTGATACTCTTTATGTCTATGTGTGAGATACTTGTATGATCATGTGTTTGATCATATTCAACTTTAACGCTTGCTTGGATGATATTATCTTTGCTATCACATATATGATCATTCACTTTGCTTGGTGATGAGTGCATGTTTTAATTCCTATCATTTTGAGCGCTCCACCAAGATGTATGTGACATGGAAGAGTAACCCATGTTCCTAATCGATTGTGCATTTGCATTCAAACGCAAATTTCAAATAATGCACAAATTTAGGGGGAGCTCTTACTTATCACATACTTCTCAAACCGACGATGTACTTTAAATCATATTATCATTTGTCGAAGCTTTGATCTATATGTTGTCATCAATTACCAAAAAGGGGGAGATTGAAAGTGCAACTATCCCTGGGTGGTTTTGGTAATTACTAACAACATATAGCTCATTAAACGAATGATATTTCAAGATGATCATTTGAGAAAGTTCAACGATTGGCATGGCATGGATTAGTAATGTGGACCCCTCAAAATGCTAAGGACACATATTGGCTCAAGCTCAAGACTCTACATTTTCATTTTAGTGATCCAAGATCACATTGAGTCCATAGGAAAAGCCAATACTATTAAAAGGGGATGAGGTGTTGCTTAATGGCTTGCTTGCTCAAAATGCTTAGTGACATGCTCCAAAAGCCCTCAACCACTTTCTCATATCCACATATGTCCCAAACCAAAAGTCAAACTCGGCCCTACCGATTTGATTTATCCGGCGCCACCTAGTTCACTTGACATAGCTACTGCCAGAAACCCTAGTCACTTCGGTCTCACCGATAGGGATCTCGGTCTCACCGAGATGGGATTGCAAACTCTCTGTTTTCCTTCGTAACGTTTGGTCCAACCAAGATGAGCAATCGGTCCCACCAAGTTCGCAATGGAAACTCTCTGTTTCCCTTTCATAACATTTCGGTCAAACCGAAATGAGTGAATCGGTCCCACCGAGTTTGCCTGACCAACTCTCTATTTGCCAATTACAGAAATCAGTCCTACCGATTTTATGTGATCGGTCTCACTGAGATTATGTTATGCCCTTACCCTAATGAAATCGGTCCTACCGAGTTGACATGTCGGTCCCACTGAAAATCCTAACGTTCACATTTTGAACTAAATCAGTCTGACCGAGTTTCATGATTCGGTCCCACCGAATTTGGTGATTTGTGTGTAACGGTTAGATTTTGTGTGGAGGCTATATATACCCCTCCACCTTTCCTTCATCAGTAAGGAGAGCCATTAGAATGTTCCTACACTTCCAACATACATTTTGTGAGAGAGAACCACCTACTCATCTGTTGAGACCAAGATATTCCAATCCAACCATAAGAATCTTGATCTCTAGCCTTCCCAAAGTTGCTTTCCACTAAAATCATCTTTCCACAAAATCCAAATCTGTGAGAGAGAGTTGAGTGTTGGGGAGACTATCATTTGAAGCACAAGAGCAAGGAGTTCATCATCAACACACCATCGATTACCTTTTGGAGAGTGGTGTCTCCTAGATTGGTTAGGTGTCACTTGGGAGCCTCCGACAAGATTGTGGAGTTGAACCAAGGACTTTGTAAGGGCAAGGAGATCGCCTACTTCGTGAAGATCTACCAAAGTGAGGCAAGTCCTTCGTGGGCAATGGCCATGGTGGGATAGACAAGGTTGCTTCTTCGTGGACCCTTCGTGGGTGGAGCCCTCCGTGGACTCGCGCAACCGTTACCTTTTGTGGGTTGAAGTCTCCATCAACGTGGATGTACGATAGCACCACCTATCGGAACCACGCCAAAAATCTCCGTGTCTACATTGCGTTTCCTCCCTCCACACTCCTCCCTTTACCTTCATATGCAATGTTTTACATACCGCTACTATACTCTTAGACTTGCATGTGTAGGTTGATTGCTTGACTTGTTCTAATTTGCTAAAATCTGCCAAAACATAAAATTGGGAAAAGGCTAGATTTTTATTTGGTCAAGTAGTCTATACACCCACCTCTAGACATACTTGTGATCCTACACCATCACTGTCCAACAAGCCTACGATGGAATTACTCACACACGGCAGTGAGCATCATGAAATTGGTGAGGGAGGAAGGTTGGTGATGATGATGGCGACAAACCCCCCTCTCCAGAGCCCCGAACAAACTCTAGATCGGCCGTCCCAATGAAGAACACGAGGCGGCGGCTGCTCTGTATCGTAAAACACGGCGAATCCTTCTCCTTGATTTTTTCTCCCCGAATAGGGGTATATAGAGTTGGAGTTGAGGTCGGAGGAGGTCCAGGGGGCCCACAAGCCCTCTAGGCGCGCCCCCTGGGGTGCGCCCCCAAGGCTTGTGGCCTCTGGGTGGACCTCCTCTAGATAATTCTAGCGCCAGTATTTTTATATATTCCAAAAATATTCTCCATAAATTTTCAGGTCAATCCCGAGAACTTTTATTTCCGCACAAAAAAATACCAACGCAATTTTGCTGAAAATAGCATCAGTCTGGGTTAGTCCCATTCAAATCATGCAAGTTAGAGTCCAAAACAAGGGCAAAAGAGTTTGGAAAAGTAGATACGATGGAGACGTATCAGAGCTCTTCCCAGCTTCCAATAGAATTTCTAGGGAGTTTGTGAAGCCAATGCCTTGTTGGTCCTTTGAGTTTGAGGGGTAAATACTTATTGGCATGGAGGTCATCACCTCGGGCCATGTGGATGTGAAGAAGGAAATCCTCTATCCAGATGGTCGGTTTAGTTGTTTTATCGTATAGATCAATATTGATGGGTTTAAATCCTTCTAGGAACTCGTGCTCCATGACTACATATGTAAAACATACAGGATGCGTGGGTCCTCGAAAACAAGCCGCGTCTAGTTGGTTATGAGCCATTTCTCTAGCTCACACCTGTTCCCGAGCCTTTCGTGCATGTCTAACCAGGCGTCATAGCCTTCCAAGCTAGCTGATGGGCGGCTCTGTGACCCATAAATGGATCGGGAAGGGGCTTTGTTGGCTTGCAGCTTATCACGCATATCAAAGGTCTCAGGGTGCTCGGCCGCACTCTTGCCATGAGGGCGGATTTTAACATGGGGAGCCTTGGGTACCCCTGTTGGCCAATCTAGCCCTCTAGGGGGCCGGTCAGCTTGGCCTACGTGGTCGTGCATGATTGGCTCATTATCCATGGCCCCGTCGTCAAAGTCAGTAACAGCCTCCTTTTCGAGAATGATTTGGAGGCCGCACCTCGGGATTCGAGATCCATTTGTCATCGAGTGCATTCTCGCGCATATACAGCTCCTGCTACTCCTTTTTCATGCTCACGTGGTTGCAATTAGCTGACGCTAAAACCATGCTTGTGCGGATGGGTTTATAGGTACGATGAAGTCTACGAGTCCGAGGCTTACATCATCTTTGGACTATGGCATGTAATCCTTGTTCGATCCATCATCCAAGGTGCCCATGTCATCGAGATTTTCCTCTGCGGGTGTTCCAGCGGGCCCGTTCTGTTGGGCAGGTGAAGCTTGAATGTACTCGCCTAGATTCTCACGAGCTTCGGGGGCAGCACCATTATTGGTGGCGCCCAAAGTGTTGGTCATACTCCTGCTTCTATTCTGACCCTTCAATCGCCTTTTAGGGCGGCGATGCCTAGGGTTTCCTTTGGATTTTTTCCTTCGGGTCATCCTTTGGAGTATTGAACATGTAGACGTCGTATGTAGACGATGAAACCACTACAAAAAAGACACATCCGTGACATTTTGGGCCGAACAGAAAAAAATGATGTCATGCTTATGACACTTCTATGACGATAATTGTGACAAAACCCGGTATAATCATAGATGTGATGGGATCCTACTTCTATGACAAAAAGTCATGACAGAAAATGGGCTTTTTGTCCTGGGCAGGCCAGACACGTAGCTGCATGACATTCTTTGGGCCGTCCATGACGGAAAAAATCGTGGTAGAAGCGAGGGCGAGGAAAATATCGGGGAGTTCCCGGTTACGGTGGGTGGTCGGGGGCCGAGTGATGCGCGTTTATCTCATACACGTATGCGCGTGCGTGTGAGGCGTTGGGCTCTAACTAAACCTGAGCGAGGCGTTCGCCTAGTGAACCCAAGCGATAGCACTGCAGGCTACGCATTACTGAACCCGAGCGATCGATCGATCTGGCTGTTAATTGAACCCGATCGAGCGATTCCTTCGCTACTGCTGCTAACTGAAGTCGATCGAACCCTGCTGCCTCCCTCCCTTGATGGACAGTGAACTTTATTGGGGGGGTTCGGATGAATAGTTCCCGGTGGGGGGTTGGATGAACAGGATCCCGTGATAGTAGAGGCCGTTGCCGCTGGATGAACAGGACCCCGATCGAGCCGGTTGGGGGTGGATGAACAGGACTTCGTGGAGGGCTGGATGAACAGGACGACCCCGTGGAGGGCTGGTTGAACATTAACCAGTGGAGGGCTGGCTGAATGGTAGCCCGTGGAGGGGTGGTTGAACAGGACCCCGTGGAGAGGGCTGGTTAAACAGTAGCCGGTGGAGGAGCGGTGGAGGCTAGATGAACAGGCGCCCGTGGATGAACAGTCGCAGGTGGAGGCTGGAGGAGGTCGACGGTGGATGAACAGTAGCCCGTGGAGGCTGGAGGAGATCGACGATGGAGATGAACAGTATCTCATGGAGTCTCGTTTTGCAGTACACCACACCCCTCCCGATGTACAGGACCCCTATTTCGACCGTAGCGCTCCAACACAAGTCTGTTTCCTCCGTTTTGTGGTACGTCAGGCCTTGTTTCGACCGTAGCGCTCCAACACAAGTCTGTTTCCTCTGTTTTGCGGTACGTCAGGCCTCATTTCGATCGGTTGTTCCATCCAAGCCGGTTAGCCCCCGATGAACACGACGCATTCTGACCCAGCCGATTGCCTCCCGATGAACATGATGATGTTTCTCTGTTCCTACCCTGCCGGTTCGCTGCCTGATGAACAGGACGCCGTTGGTGCCATCCGTTGCCTCTCCATGTACACAAGCCATGGTCATCCGTATATGTATGCGCGAGTACCCGCTCGAGACCCCACCCGTATGTACATACGTGGCCGTATTTTCCCCCCTCTGGTTGTACGTACGTGTACAAGACTTAGACAGGACTGTGTGAACTGCTATGTCGGGTGCTCTACAACGACACATGCCGCTACTTACTCGGCCAAGGTTCATACATGCAGAGAGACCAATCGACTAGTATGTACGTACACGTTCGCGACCAGATAGACAATGCTACGTACGCTTTGACCGGGTGGGTCTCAGCGGTCACGGAGGATAAGGACACACTTCCTTGCGTGTGAAGATATAGTTGCTCGGTCCCAGCTGTCAGGGTGAGGAATCGCTTTATTTTGCGAGTAATAAGGAGGCACTTCCTTGTGTTCAAAGATGTAGCTGGTGGGTCCAGCTGTCAGTCTCACCGCCTAAAGTCCTCTTCCGATGGCTGTCCTTCGTTGACCACGTTGACCACGCCACACTGAGAGCACCAAGGCGGTGGACGACAGTGAGGCCTAGGAAGGGAAATGACGCAGAGCCGGGGAAGACGTGGCAGTGGATGCCCGCGCGGAGGGGAGTACGAGGGTTGACTGCTTCGGCTGCGGTGTGAGGTTGCCGCCGCCAAAGAATAACAGGAGGTGTGGGTGAGTATAGAGGGATGGCATGGCCAGCAGTGGCAGCACAACTGGACACGGGAGGCAGGAGCAAGCGGCACGGCCGGTGCTGGTTTGGGCGGCTCGAGCAAGAAGACCAGAGGTTGAAGAAGCATGACGACCATTGGATGGACATCGTACGGTCATTGCAGCTAGAGTCGTTTATATTGACTAAGTTGACAAAGCCCTTGGTATGCGTCAACTTAGTAGGCCCACAGGTCAGCCTCTGATACGGTGTGCCCCAGATGTCGGGGAAGGAATCATTTTTTGGGCGGCTTAAGCAAGAATATCCAAGATTGAAGAAGAAGCACGACATCCGTCGGATGAACATCCAACGGCCACTGCTGCTAGAACTGTGTGTTGACTATAAGTTGACAAAGCCTTGCATATGCGTCAACTTAGTTTTTCCTTTTTAGGGGACGCGTCAACTTAGTAGTCCCACAAGTGTGTGGTAGAGAACATATAGGCCATTTGCGATTTGTAAGAATGTACAACCCATTTTTGAATTCTAATGGAATTTACTACAGCCCATTTACAGTTTGTTAAAACTACAGCACATTTTCTAGCTAGGACAACGATTAATAATTTCAACCAACTGCTCGGAACATAATTCAATAAAATTTCCACATTTTGATGGGATCCGAAATATTTTTATCCCAAAATTTCTAGTCAGATTAACTATAATTTCAAACTAAATTTGTATTATGTAAAAATCCAATGAAATATTGCACGCGCAACAAGTAATGAAATTAAAAATTCCAAATTCCAAAATTAATATATTTTTTAAACTAATTACGTGTTTGGTGCATTTTTATAGTTATTGCTCAGTTTTTATAATTAAATCCCATTTATTATTTCTTCAAGCCCATTTTGTTGTTAAGCCTAATCCATCCCTCCTAGGAAAGATTTGCAACCCAGCGGGGCGGAGAATAACAAGTTGACCCAGATATTGTGTACAACTGTCGGCCCAGTTGAATTGCTGATGTTGAAATAAAAGGCCCGTGTAGTATAGCACAACCTTACATGGCTACTCAGCCCACATTCAGCGACGCCGGAAAGGCCCAAACAAGGCTTCTGTATAACTTTTTGAAGTCACTGTGCTCAATTAATAACTTAAGAAAAAAGTTAGAGTATAGTGGAACCTAATTAAAAGCTATCACGAGCGAGGAAATAATTCAACGGGTCCTACTTGTGCGTGTGTGTGTGTGAGAGAGAGAGAGAGAGAGACCCATCTGTCGATGCTCGTAAATACATCTTTCAGCCATATGCATTGCTGATGCTCAATAAAAACTTATATAGTTGACACAATCATATAGAACATCATAGTCACGCAGGCGGCACAATCAGGGTGGAAGCAGTGGATCGCTACGGGTAGGGCTATGTTGAAACCAACAAACTCGTACATAATGTTTACTCGTCTTTATCAATGACGGGGAAATATCTTGAATGTTGCGCAAAGAAAATAGACAGACAACACAATATATAAGTTCTGCTCTAACATTAAGTTGACGTAAACCCCTTTCTAAAAAAAGTTTAGGTAAAAAAATAGAACAAGTCACAATCAAATGTACCGGCACATCAGTGCTTCACACTCATAGCTCGGATATAACTAGTATCTGACAAGATTCAGTTGTTACCTCAAATTAGAGCACATCCACGCAGCCAGCCCTCCCTCTTCTCCCAACGAAGTAGTGGCCTCCACTGTGCGATGGAGTAGGCCCTTTTCCATCCATCATTTCGAGCAACACGGGGAAAGTCTGACATTGACTCCTGTAATGGACATCGTCGACGGACCCGGGAACCAGCGGCGGCGGCAGGACTTCGATTGATGGATTGACCACTTCTTCGACATGCACAAACACTCGATATAGGTACATCCCTAACGTGGTCCGCGGCAGCCTTGGTGGTGATGAATAGCAGAACCCCGGTTCCTGCACCGGTATCTCAACACCAATCACCCTCGGTATGGTGGACGGCTTCTTCATCCATGCCATAACCGTCAGAGCCCAGTTGTCTGGAGGAACAAACATACTTACGAGCAAACCTCCAAGGTCGTTGATAAGCTCATTCATGGACTCTATGTTCCAAGAAGGTCGATGCATGCCGTGGAAGGTAAGCTTTGTTAAAAACTCAAGCTCAGAGGGCACCTGGGTGCCACCGATCAAAGCTCACTAGCACACCATCGCAGAACAAACGCCGGGAAGATTCGAACACACGACTGCAGTCGAAAGTTGTCTGAAACCTGACGAAGAAATCAGCCGGTGGCGGACAGACTTCGACAAACAAGTCACTTATTTGGATGTCATGCACAATGCCAAGAGCTTTGACAAGATCGTCCGGCGAGACGGGAGGCCAGTCACTGTTGATGGTTACCATCAGCACTTTGCCGGCAAACTGGTCGTCAAGCGCCGCCGTGCCACTATTGAGCGACAGCATGCAGCGCCCAAAGGTAGGACGGGCCTCAGGATCTCCGGCTCGGAGATCCGCATTAACCGGCGACATGATAGTGCGCTTGAGTATAGGGAGTACAAGAGGGGGATTTGGGGGAACTGGAGTAGGAATCAAGATTCCAGAGGTGGGGGAGGGGCAGGATATTGGGGATGACAAGGTATCGTGAATTTCGAACACGCGCCAATATGCTCTCGCCGCGCAAGCGCACGAAAACACCGGTGGTGCCCATAGGTCGGTCTAAGAGTCCCAATTCTTTCTTTTTTTGAGACCCCGACCTTTTTTTGAGGATCTTTTGAGAGCCCGGCCTGAGAGTAATAATTGACCTGTTTGACATTACGTTACTACTTGGCCCATATTCAACGACACCTCACTTGCCCAAACAAGTGTACATCATCGGGAAGACACTAAGCTCAAATTATAAGTTGAAAAAGGAGATATACTCTAAACACTGGAGAATGGTGATGCCCTCATTTAGTCCACCAGCAGTTCGAGACAATAAATAGTTTGAAACAACGATATATACAACATTCAAACACTAACGAGTGACTACTACTGACATAAACAGCAAGACATGATATTTCATAAGAAGTCTTGCTACACCACCAAAACACACCCATCTGCAGCGCTCAGACTCTCTTGATCCAGACAAGAATGTCATTGTAAATAGAGGCAACTATTACATAGTAAGAGTGACATAGACGAGGATGACCAAATGACAAGGAATGTGCATAACAAAAGAGAGAACTACCATCTAGAACAAGCAGCAAAGACAACAAGTCATTCGAAGAGGGATGTGCCCCGCTTCAGCCACCACTGATCCGGAGACACCAGTACTCCACCCTTTCGATGCAATAGCCCAATTACCTATCAACCTGAAGGCTTGAACCACATCACTGCTTGTCAGACTCGACACATCCAAGGATCAAAGTTAATCCAGATGCCTTTGTCATTCTCACCTTCTTTTGGCCGCAGGATGTATCATTCACAATCAGGGGAGTTTGCTCCCGAACTCCTAGGGCTCGCCATGTAGACACAGTTTTCCATAGCAAACAGAGCCTCTCTGCCATCAAGGTCCTTGCCAACGGTGATCTCCTGGTTAATCAGATAATTGAGTCCGAGAAATAGAGATTGTGAACCAAGGCTATTTACCCGCCTCCAACTCAAAAATCCAGAAGGCCCCAACAAGCTGGTATCCTGCTCATAGACGTAACAACCATTGTCCGGATATTCATGTATTTTACGGTGCTTGTATACAGTGGGGTTTTTGCAATATAACTTTTCTGGCTCATGTGTGTGAATGATCATCAATCTTTTGCCGTCGTCTGATCGAGCGAGGAACCAGTTGTGCTTCCCTATTTTTGGCAAAGGTGGTGTGATTACAAAGGGCAGTAACTTTAGGTACACTGCATCATATCAAAAAGGATAGGCATTGTTAATGTAAGATCAGCATTGTTCAGAGTATGAGTAGGGTAATGCAAGAAACAACATTGATATGTCCCTGTTGGAACTGGGAGGAAAATATAGGGAAATGTGTACTGGGTTTGAAAATATAGAAGTGCCGTGCATGGTTATACTCATGTTATCTCACAATCGATTCTTCACAGGAAACTACCATGTCATGCATGTTATGTAATCATGTTCTGTCCTCACAAAAAAAATTCTTCAAGGAAACTAACAGACCATGCATTGTTATATACTCATGTCCTGTGGGCAAATTCTTTGTGAGGATATTATTCTAGCCATTGATTGTTGAAGGGTGAATATAGGTATGTACACATGGTAAGCATTACATGATTTCACTACTTCCAAATATAGAGTTCTCCATATACACATTTACTTCCCTAATGTATGGTTAGATGAAACCAAAAGTGTGATGCATATTTCTACATTATGAAAATGAGGAAACTAACATGGCCATTGATACACACTCATATTTAGTAGTATATAGATTACTATAAAATAGGGAGAATATCCATATCTTCCTAACCGTTGATTATTCAGGGGTACAAATTGGCTGTAATGACATGGTCACAATCGCATGAATTAACTTGTTCCAAATATAGCTAATTTACAGTGTCTCTAATACATTGCCATAGTTCTACTCAAATTCTGCTCAAACAGGGATATGCCAATCATCACAAAAGTTCAGACAGTGTCATGGCGTCATCATTAACATCAGACGGAAACAACTTACAGGCGTCATCCCAGCAATACATGGTGCCATCTGCTTTGTCGATCGCATAGATGATGCCATTGTGTTCAATAGCATCATAGAAGTGTATATCAGCTTTGACGACCCATAGTGAGGTAAGCTGTCTCCAGCTAAAGAAGGCACTAGCGGAAAGATAGGCGAGTCCGCGGTCGAACAAGGCAATTAGCTTGAAGTCTGCGTAATTCGCATCTGTGTGGGCACTTGGCAGATTACAATCTTCTGCAAAACAAGGTGCGTCCAACTAACTTCGTAATCTAGATGACTTGGACCATGATGGTAAAACCCTATATAATCCTATGTAGGAAGGATAATCTCATGGGAGGTGTGGAAGTTCACGAGAACCAACTTTTTCTGGTCTTGTCTGACAGCAGCCATCCAGTGGGAGCTCGTGCCGACCCAGTACATACCTGCCAAGAAGTTTCGGGCGATGGTGATTGGATTGAAGTCAAGGGAAATGATGTATGGTGAACCACTACGTACCTGCAAAGAAGTTTCGGGTATTGGATGTCGGATTGAAGTCGAGGGGCGTCATGTACGCCTCTGTATCATGGTGATCAAATCTTGCAAGACCAGATAGCAGCAAGCAGGGTGTCTTGAAAAGCTTAGGCCTCGCTTCGACGATGGTTGTGTGCATGCCCCTCGAGCATCCAGGTAGCCGCAGGGCGCTCAACATATCCATACACGAACCATAGAGATCGAGGATGTCACTAGGGAGATTGCTCCAATCGCGTCTCATATGGATGATGCGCGGTTCACGTTCGGCCATGGTGGAGTTTGGAAGGTGGGGTTTTCGGGTCTTGATTTACGGGGGAGAAGGCTCTCGGTTCTGGAGCGGCTAGTGAGGAAATAGTGGTACTGGGGGAGGCAAGCGAGGCGAGGGTACATGGGGGCACAGTGAGATGATGAAGAGTGACCTCGGGATCTCCGGCAAGACGGAGATGGAGATGGAGTGGTGCTAGGGGAGAGGGAGACGAGGCGAGGCATGCTATACAGCGGCGGTGATAGTGACTGCATAGTGCACAAGGTGAGGTTGACTTTGGTAACCCGAACATGCCGCCTAGACTGGTGTCACCTCGGGTGCAGGGTATTGTCACTTCACTGTGAGGACCGGATGAATAATATTTTGACCATCAAGTGTACCATAGGTATACTACTACTAGTAGTAGGAGTAGTAGGAACATGAGTAGTACTCCCATGCCAGCATGCCTCTGGGTTCACTTCATCCTCGAGGTATCATCCTTATTGCGAGCAGAACCAAATTCTCGTGCATGCGGAAGCGTGAAGAAGGCCTTTTCTTTTTTGAGGATAGCCGCATACTTATTCCTTAACTAGAGAATGTTGTGTCTCCCACGCACGCGACAATATCCACCCGAACCAACTACAACACATTTTTTATCCGTTTGCATAGGTCCCACCTATCAGGAGGGGTGCAGAAATAAAAAGGAACCATAAAATGTCTCGCCATGATGATTCGAAAGAGTGACCTCAACTAGCCAGTGGCACATGTACCGCTAGAAGGATGGGCACATACACGGACAGGTGCCACTCCTCAGTCTACCCACATAGCCTTTTCGTCTAGTCTACCTAGCCATCTAATCAACTGCCTGCAGGCCACTTCTCCCATTTACTTCTCCATCGGGAACCGATTTTCCTCGGCTTCTTCACCTCTACTTCATCTTCATTTGCATCCAAACCACACTGCATTCACATTGTTTTAACCTCTTCACATCCTCCTAGAGTAATTCTGAAGCCCCTTTAAATAATCATCTTCTTCAGCTAGACTAGCCATCTAATCCTAATTCTCCAAACCATAGCCCTCCGGTCCAGCGGTTCCAAATGGCGAAAGAGATCAAGATGCAGGTTTTTAGCGTCCAACATGTCCTTGTTGAAGGATAGTTGAGAATAGTTGCCACAGTCACCGACCACCCAAGGGTTGTTCGGAAGTGGATCAACAATGTATCCAACTCCCTCCAAAAGGTGGAGATGAAGCTCATCGGTCTTGACGCAGAGTACAGGGAGCGTGCCACTTGGAAGATCCAACGCGCCGCCGTCCTTCAGTTGTGCCTTGAAGATGATGTTTTGGTGTACCACATCATACACACGCCCCCCATACCAGGTGAGCTTCATGATTTCTTGTCTCGGGAGGACATATACTTCTGCGGAAGAAGAAGAAGAAGAAGCTGCACTAGCAGCAGGGCATTATGGATGGATGAACTATTTACTCTCTTGTAAAAAAATTATTCCCTCTCTGTGTATATTGATATAGATGGACTATTTCGATGGTGTGCATGTCTTTGGAACAAGTAGTAGCGTGGGTCCGCTTGACTATAAGGAACTATTTATCCGCCTAGCTTTCTCTACTACTCCTTCCCGTGATCGGTATGCAATGCATGTGTCCATAGATATGACAGCTTGTCCATGGAAGTTCAACTACGGCGACCATCACGTTTCATCCACTGCCACTCGCGATTCCCACGACGCTGCTCCAGCCCACGACACCATGTCCCCCGATGTGTGCCTCACCCCTATCGGCCGCACCGCCCCTCTGCCTTTGTGTCCAGGACATGTGGGCCAACTATTATTGACTCAAAGGAAGGTGTAGTAAGGCACTGAAGCTCAGTCCCAATGGCCCCGAGAGGGAAATGTAACTCCTGCGCCAGGCTGATGACCCACAAGTGTAGGGGATCTATCGTAGTTTTTCGATAAGTAAGAGTGTCGAACCCAATGAGGAGCAGAAGGAAATGATAAGCAGTTTTCAGTAAGGTATTCTCTGCAAGCACTGAAATTATCGGTAACAGATAGTTTTGTGATAAGGTAATTTGTAATGAGTGGCAAGTAATAAAAGTAAATAAGGTGCAGCAAGATGGCCCAATCCTTTTTGTAGCAAAGGACAAGCCTGGACAAACTCTTATATGAAGGAACGCGCTCCCGAGGACACTTGGGAATTATCGTCAAGCTAGTTTTCATCACGCTCATATGATTCGCGTTCGGTACTTTGATAATCTGATATGTGGGTGGACCGGTGCTTGGGTGTTGTCCTTACATGGAAAAGCATCCCACTTATGATTAACCCCTATTGCAAGCATCCGCAGCTACAAAATAAGTATTAAGGTAAAGCTAACCATAGCATGAAACATATAGATCCAAATCAGCCCCTTACGAAGCAACTTATAAACTAGGGTTTAAGCTTCTGTCACTCTAGCAACCCATCATCTACTTATTACTTCCCAATGCCTTCCTCTAGGCCCAAACAATGGTGAAGTGTCATTTAGTTGACGTTCACATAACACCACTAGAGGAAATACAACATACATCTCATCAAAATATCAAACGAATACCCAATTCACATGACTACTTATAGCAAGACTTCTCCCATGTCCTCGGGGACAAATGTAACTATTGACAAAGCATATTCATGTTCATAATCAGAGGGGTATTAATATGCATAATGGATCTGAACATATGATCTTCCACCAAGTAAACCAACTAGCATCAACTACAAGGAGTAATCAACACTACTAGCAACCCACAGGTACGAATCTGAGGTTTGGATACAAAGATTGGATACAAGAGATGAATTAGGGTTTGAGATGAGATGGTGCTGGTGAAGATGTTGATGGAGATTGACCCCCTCTGTCGGTGTCAAAACCGGCGGATCTTGGGTAGGGGGTCCTGAACTGTGCGTCTAGGCCGGATAGTAACAGGAGGCAAGGGACACGAAGTTTTACCCAGGTTCGGGCCCTCTCGATGGAGGTAAAACCCTACGTCCTGCTTGATTAATATTGATGATATGGGTAGTACAAGAGTAGATCTACCACGAGATCAGAGAGGCTAAAACCCTAGAAGCTAGCCTATGGTATGATTGTTGATATGTATGTTGTCCTACGGCCTAAAACCCTCGGGTTTATATAGACACCGAATAGGGTTAGGGTTACATAGAGTCGGTTACAATGGTAGGAGATCTGAATATCCGTATCGCCAAGCTTGCCTTCCACGCCAAGGAAAGTCCCTCCCAGACACGGGACGAAGTCTTTAATCTTATATCTTCATAGTCCTGGAGTCCGGCTGAAGGTATAGTTCGGCTATCCGAACACCCCTTAATCCAGGACTCCCTCAGTAGCCCCTGAACCAGGCTTCAATGACGACGAGTCCGGCGCGCAAATTGTCTTCGACATTGCAAGGCGGATTCCTCCTCCAAGTACTTCATAGAAGATTTTGAACACAAAGGTAGTGTCCGGCTCTGCAAAATAAGTTTCCACATATTGCCATAGAGAGAATAATATTTACACAAACCTAATCTACTGACGTATTCCGTAGCGTGACATCACACCACAGCCAAGCTTTTATTCGAACCATTTTACTATCCCATCTCAGCGTGCTATGAGAGGCAGTTTCCTTGGCACGTCTTGTTAAAGCAGAGATCATGTCCCATTATTCCAGGATTCTCATCAATACGGACGTGGGTAACCCAACCGCTTCTAGGATTCCAAGATTATAGGCAAGTCCAAACGGACACGGAGAGGACACTTGATATTCACCCTCTTTATAAAGGGATCAGGCTTTTATTTTTTCCCTCCCGTGCTCAATCGAATCCTTCCCCCACCTCAAGCTCAAGCGCCCGAAGTTCAGGTCAGGTGCTCCGAACCTTCAGTCATGTCCGGATCCAGCCTTCAAGGCCAATGGGTGCCTTCCTCCGTCACGGAAGAAGACATCAAAAAGTTGAGGGAGGCCAGATATCTGACCGCCGAGATTTTGCATCGGCTGCCTCCCCGAGGTTAGGTCGTCCCTACCCCTGAACCCAACAAGAACGTCGTGTTCGTTTCCCACTTCCTTCGAGGTCTAGGCCTTGCTCTGGATCCTTTCGTCAGGGGTTTGATGTTTTATTACGGGCTAGACTTCCATGATCTAGCGCCGGACTCCTTTCTTCACATCACGACATTTATCGTCGTGTGCGAGGCCTTCCTCCGGGTTACCCCTTACTTTGGCTTGTGGCTCAAGACTTTTGAAGTGAAGCCAAAGACGATCGAGGGGCAACATGCAGCATGCGGAGGTGCCTCAATACGCAAGATGACGGGAGCTCCGTGGCCCATAGGTTCCATCCTAGAGGTGTCTGAATTGTGGCAACAGGAGTGGTTCTACATCACGGCTCCTAGAAGTGCCAAGTGGGCGGCCGCCCCTATCTTCCGCTCGGGCCCTCCACCACAACTGATGTCATGGATCAGCAGAGGCCTGAGCTGGGGCCCAGCCAAGGACGTGCCTATACTGCAAAGCCGCATTCGGGATCTCTTCAATGGAGATTTCAGTTTGGTTGCGGTAATACAAGTTATGCTGGTTCATCAAGTCCAGCCTTGCAAACGCCGGCCTCTTCGCCTATGGGAGTTCAATCCCGAGGGACCGCGTGTCATTCAAAATTTTCTCGGCCTGACGCACGAGGAGATGTATAAGTCATTCTTCGGACCTCAGGTGGAGTGTTCGGAAATCACCAAGGACGTGGGCCTGGGTAGTAACCGCGCCACCGAACAGGTAAGGCATCTTCCAGCCGAACATATTATCTCTCCTTTGTTACAAAGTTATTTCTGAGAGTTCACTTTTTGACCAGGACTGGCTAAAAAAGGCGAAGTTGATTCGGTGTTCGGCCCCCCTCCCTGAGGGTTTGGAAAATCCGGTATTGGAGAAGATGCTCCAGACCGCACCCTGCCCGGAGCCTTCAAAGGAAAATACTATGGAGGGTAATGCGGGCGGACGCGAGCCCTCAATGCTGTCCATTGTAGCCGAGGGAGAGAGCATCTCCATGAAGGAAGACTACCCGAAGAGGAAAAGAACTGCGCCCGGGGATTCGGAAGCCGAAACTTCCAAACGAGAGAAGAAGTCCCCCACAGAGGGTCCTACCTCGGGGAGGCACCATTGCCGCACAAAGTCCGCGAGGGGATCAATTCTCCCGCGAGTCGTAAGTGACCCGAAATACTTTAATAGTACAAATATGCCATCTTTTTCTTCTGAGAAGATAACCACCGCATATATGTTTGCAGTTCGGGCCTTAGCCCTTCTCAAATGAGCTCATCTTCGGGGGATCTTCTTCCAGAGATGATGGAGAGAGAAACGCCTCCTCCGGACTCCTCCGCCCCAGAAGCGGGCGACCCTGAAGTGTCGTCGCGGAGGGCCTCTCCGAGTCCGGAGAGGCCAGAGGATAATCCCATTGACCCCCGAAGCTCCCAGTGTCCGGCTCTCGAAGAGAGCAGACAAAAGAGTCCGGCACTGTCTAGTGTGCGACCGTATGTGCTGAGGGAGTTGGTGGGGCGAGCGGCCATCTCAGATGAACACCGTGTGCTGATGGATACGGTGATAGAGAGAATATCGTCCGCCGAAAGCGGATTGCATGAAGCTTTTATGAGTCTACTGACAGGTTTTGAGGTACGTAAAAGAATGTATGATAGTCCTACAAATGCTAGGTGTGCCCTATGTAGATAGTAGCCCCTGAGACTCTAGTTGTCGTCAGAAACGACGACGAACAGAGGATCAAATTCCCAGGTAATAACCATACCGCCTCTATATGCAGGTGATGGAAGCTCCGGTGGCTAGCCGGACTAGCGAGTTTGCCCATTTAGAACGGTAGTTGGATGCGGCAGACACCGACATCGAGCTTGTTAACAAAAGGCTTGACGAGGCACAGGGTAAGTGTATTTATATGGTAAACGTCGCATAAGAAGAGCAGCATAATGCCAGTATCTTTAATATGTTGTGACTGCATATGGGGCTACCACTGTTGAAGCCTTGCGGGCAGAACTTGCCCGAGCCAAGGAACAAGTGAGGTTGGGTAATGCGGCTGCTTTAAAGGCGGCCGAAGAGTTGCAAGCCGAGAGGGCCGCACATGGCGAGAGCCGAGACACGATGGCCAAGATGGCCATAGAATTAAAAGCCGCCGCCGACCGTTGCCAGGTTCTTGAAAAGGAAAACCAGGCGAAGGCATCGGACCTTGAGAAGGCTGCTGCAACTAGAAAGGACTTCCGTTCTGCTATGAGGGCAAAGAAGGAGGAGCTGCGGGAAGCCGAGGATATTGTAGCTGGGAAATCCTTTATGTTGTGAAGGAAGTTCGGAGATCCATGGTATGCCCACCTTGATCGGCTGTGGATCTTGGAGGATGTGTATATGGATTTGGCGGCGAGCGCTGCCAATGCGGCCAAGTACTTCCAGGGTCAGATGGACCATGGAGTAGACCAGCTATTTTGGAGATAATTCCATAATCCTAAGCGTCCACTTTCATTGACTGACCAATTAGCCGAATGGGCCGAACTAAATAGGTTGTCCGGACTCGCCATGAGGTCCGTTGTGGATCAACTATGGCCGGAGAGATCGAAACCGAACAGCTATTTCAGCTTGGTGCAGCAGTTCCTTGACATGGTGCCGCGCATAAATGCGATGAAGAGGTCGGCGTGCATAGAAGGCGCACGAATGGCCTTTGCCCGTGCTAAAGCATACTGGGTAGAGATGGATGCTACCACTGTGGCAGCGCAGCATTCGGCCATAGGTCGAAGGGCTGTTGAGCACTACTTTGAGGAACTTCTGGAGCGTGCTCGTTTGATAGAGACCCAGTGCTCAAAAAATGTTATGTTTGAGTGATATGTAATCTCATTGTAAGCGAAATGCTTTTATAAATTTTCATAAGGCTACTTTTATACTTTTGCCTGAAAGTATTGTGATGCCTCCTGGGCGGCCGTTTATGTATACATGTGTATAACCTGAAAGATTGCACTCGTCGGCTTCAACCCCCACACATATAATGTGGAGGTGCTCGCAGAAACACGCGTTCACACTTAACCCAACGTCTTGGTCCAATTAAGGAGGTGATAGCGGAGGGAGCGAGGCAACTGGACTATAATGCTTTAACACTTTCACTTAGCCATAGGAGTTTGACAGTGGGGCTACTAGATAGCCCCTGGTGGTGCCGCACTCTCCCGATCTCGGGGTGCGTACATGCCTGGCCGTAAAATGGCCCTTCGTTAAGGCGGAGGAATTCTAACATTCCCACAGGTCATCGAGTGGTTGACCAGTCTCACGCTATATCATGACAGTCAGTTTTCGGCTTTCTCTACTGAGGTGCTCGTCTGGATGAATAGCCGATAAAGCGGAACGTAAGGCACCAAAACACAGGAGCCGGGCAAACCCAACATTTGACCAAAGACAATGATTCAGAGCTGATGCATATAGGGCCAAACTCGCGACGCCGAACACTCCCTAAGGTATTCAGTCTTTGTGGTATAAACCGGGGCCTAAATAATGGCCTTTGTAAGAAGCCCCTTGTGTCCAGGTACGTGCATTGTTCTGGCGTGGCCACATGCCAAGACGTCAGCATCCTTCACAACGGTGGATATGTGTCAACAAGAGACAGTAAAAAAGGTTTACGCAGGGTCTTAATCTAAAAAGAATCCTTTGAGCGGGTCCCTGCTGCACGTCTGCGCCTGTGTCTCCGTTGTGCCGTATCCTGGACGGGTATAGCACAATGATCGTCTGTAAAAAGAGAGGAAGTTAAGTGAAAAAGTTGTCATGCAAAAAGATAGTTTTTAAAGAAACCATGTATAATTGAAGATGATAAGAAATTGCCACTTGTCTGCACGTGTTGAGCCCCTTGTATTGACAAATAGGGGTGTGATCACTTATTCGGTGGAAATAGTGGCGCCGGACTCGATCGCTGGTCCGGACGCCTTTAATGTTCGGCTGCCAAGGCAGCCTCACTCTCTTCGGCGCGCAGAGAGTGCTTGATATCTCCGTGCACTGTAATGATGCCACGTGCACCGGGCATCTTGAGTGTGAGGGAGGCGTAGTGTGGTATTGCATTGAAGCGAGCGAAAGCTTCGCGTCCGAGCAGTGCTTGATAGCCACTTTGAAACAGAGCAATGTGAAAAGTTAAATGCCCACGACGGAAGTTATCGGGGGAGCTGAATGTGACTTGTAATGAGAAGGAGCCCGTACAACGAGCCCCTGGGCCTGGCGTTACTCCTTTAAAGGTAGTATTGCTATGGCGAATTTGTGTTGGGTCTAACCCCATCCCGCGGATTGTATCCTGATATATTAGGTTCAGGCTACTGTCGCCGTCCATCAAGACTCGTGTGAAGTGATACCCGCCAATTACTGGGTCTAATACCAGGGCAGCCCATCCTGCATGTGGGATACTTGCTGAGTAATCCGATGGTCGAAAGTGATCGGTTGAGACGACCAGTGGCAGGACTTTGTGGTGACAGGCACTTGGATATATTTTCCTGAGAGTGCCACATTGTTTTTCCCTTGATCACGTGTAACACGTTTACTGTTTTGACTTCTGGTGGAAATTTCTTTTGTTCCGCCGTGTCTTGTTTGGGAGACTCATCCTCGTCTTCACTTGGTGTATCCTCCCCCTTGTGTACGGTGTTGAGCTTGCCGGACTGCTTGAAGACCCAACATTCTCTATGGGTATGATTAGCTGGTTTACCAGGGGTACTATGGATCTGGCATACTTGGTCCAGAATTTTGTTGAGGTTGGACAGTTCATCCCTGGTGCTTTTAGGGGGCAGCTTTTGACCTGGCCGAGAGCTTTTAAATCCGGCATTTACTGCCGTGCCCTTTGTGTTGTCTTCTTTAATCCGGCGTTTGTTATTGCTGTTGCGCCGTGATTTCCTGTTTCCATCTCTAACTTTAAATGCACTGGGGTCGCTGGTGATGCATCTGGCTAGCCAGCTGTCCTCGCCCGCGCAAAAGCGGGTCATGAGGTTTTTTAATGCGGCCATCATTCTTGGCTTATTTTGGCCGAGGTGTCTGGCGAGCCATTCGTCACGGACGCTATGCTTGAAAGCTGCCAAGGCTTCAGCGTCCGGACAGTCGACAATCTGGTTCTTTTTAGTAAGAAACATGTTCCAAAGCTTTCGGGCTGACTCTCCGGGCTGTTGAGTTATAAGACTCAAATCGTCCGCATCCGGAGGTCGGACGTAAGTCCCTTGAAAATTTGGCCGAAATGCGTCTTCAAGCTCTTCCCAACTTCCAATGGAGCTTTCGGGGAGGCTTTTGAGCCAGTGACGAGCTGGCCCCTTGAGCTTGAGGGGTATGTACTTGATGGCGTGGAGATCGTCTCCTCGAGCCATATGGATGTGAAGGATGTAGTCCTCAATCCAGACTCCGGGGTCTGTTGTTCCGTCGTATGCCTCTATGTTTATGGGTTTGAATCCCTCTGGAAATTCATGGTCCAGCACCTCATCGATGAAACACAGGGGGTGTGCGGCACCCCTGTAGCTGGGTGTACCGCGTTGTTCAGATGTTTGTTGTGTTGCGTTTTATGCTGGGGCACGCTTGCGTGGTCCGTAGATGGATCTTGTTGCGCCGTCCTTTGGGTGCGAGCCCTCGCATGGGTCGCGTATTGTATTGTGAGTGGCATTATATGCCGCTCTGTGTTGGTAGAGGGGTCGTCTATCCGACCAGGTTGCTACTTTGATGTTTTGTTGTGGAGGTTCTGAGGCCTCCTCATCGAATTCGGGCAGCAGCTTCCGCTTTGGGTAGCTCTTGGAGGGGCGATTATCGCTGTACCTTGCTGCTGTGCTGAGTATTTTACTCCATCTGAATTGGAGTGTGTCTTGCGCGGCCTTGAGCCTTTGCTTCTGTTTTTTCAGGCTCTTGGCGGTGGCAACAAGCCTTTTACGGGCAGTCTGCTGCTCCGGGTGTCTGTTCGGCGTTATGTCGTCCGAGCCATTATCCTTGATAGGATTTGTTTGTTCGGTTTGATTATCCGGATTGCCGTTGTCCGGCAGCGGTTCACCCTGCTCCAGCGCTGGGTCTGTGTGATCGCTATTTCTGTCGAGGCGGGATTTGGGGCGGCGCTTGCGTCGCCGCTTTGACTGCTTTTCGAGGGAACAAGCCTTCGGTGCGTCCTTCCGTTCCTCGTCGTCATCTTTTGGTGCGTCCACCATGTATACATCATATGACGAGGTGGCGTTCCAGGGCCCAATGGGTGCTGGTTCCTCAATGTCTCCTTCATCAGCGTCCATACCGCCGATGTCTTCGGAGTCGAAGTCGAGCATGTCGGTTAAGTCGTCGATAGTGGCTACAAAGTGGGTGGTGGGTGGGCTTTGAATTTCTTCATCGTCCGAATCCCAACCTTGCTGGCCGTAGTCCGGCCAGGGCTCTCCTGATAAAGAGAGAGACTTTAGTGTCTTCAGGATATCGCCAAAAGGCGAGTACTGAAAGATGTCCGCGGCAGTGAACTCCATGATCGGTGCCCAATCGGATTCGATTGGCAGGGGCGCGAAGGGTTCGGAGTCCAAAGAGGAGTCTGGCTCCTTGGAGTCACGAGTCTCGCGGAGTACGGAGCTGGTGTTCGGTTCAGTCGCCGTGGGGATCGCAGCCCCCGAGGCGGCCTCCAACCGCCCATCCTCGATCGGCGTAGTTGGCTCCGAATCAGGGATCGGAGCCAATGCGGGTGCGGCCTCCAGGGCACTGTTTGGCGGCAGAGCTAGATCATGCTTGTCGGGACAGTGCGGCGCGCTCGGCAGTGGCTCGAATCCGTCGAAGATCAAGTCCCCGCGGATGTCAGCCATGTAGTTTAAACTTCCGAATCTGACCTGACGGCCAGGGGCGCAGCTTTCGATCTGCTCCAGATGGCCAAGTGAATTGGCCCGTAGTGCGAAGCCGCCGAAGACGAAGATCTGTCCGGGGAGGAAGGTCTCACCCTGGACTGCATCGCTATTGAAGATCGTCGGAGCCATCGAGCCTGACGGTGACGACATAGAGGAACTCTCAATGAAAGCACCAATGTCGGTGTCAAAACCGGCGGATCTCGGGTAGGGGGTCCTGAACTGTGCGTCTAGGCCGGATGGTAACAGGAGGCAAGGGACACGAAGTTTTACCCAGGTTCGGGCCCTCTCGATGGAGGTAAAACCCTACGTCCTGCTTGATTAATATTGATGATATGGGTAGTACAAGAGTAGATCTACCATGAGATCAGAGAGGCTAAAACCCTAGAAGCTAGCCTATGGTATGATTGTTGATGTGTATGTTGTCCTACGGACTAAAACCCTCCGGTTTATATAGACACCGGATAGGGTTAGGGTTACATAGAGTCGGTTACAATGGTAGGAGATCTGAATATCCGTATCGCCAAGCTTGCCTTCCACGCCAAGGAAAGTCCCTCCCGGACACGGGACGAAGTTTTCAATCTTGTATCTTCATAGTCCTGGAGTCCGGCTGAAGGTATAGTTGGGCTATCCGAACACCCCCTAATCCAGGACTCCCTCACCCTCCTGATGAGAGGATCGTTGGTGATGACGGTGGCGATGATTTCCCCCTCCCGGAGGGAAGTTTCCCCGGCAGAACAGCTCTACCGGAGCCCTAGATTGGTTCTGCCAAGGTACCGTCTCGTGGCGGTGGAGCTTCTTCCCGAAAGCTTGCTTATTATTTTTTCTCAGACAAAAGACCTCATATAGCAGAAGATGGGCATCGGAGGGCCACCAGGGGGCCCACGAGGCAGGGGCGCATCCAGGGGGTAGGGCGCGCCCCCACCCTCGTGGCTGGTGGGTGGCCCCCCTCTGGTACTTCTTGCGCCCAATACTTTTTATATATTCTGAAAAGTGCTCCCGTGGAGTTTCAGGACTTTTGGAGATGTGCAGAATAGGTCTCTAATATTTGCTCCTTTTCCAGCCCAGAATTCCAGTAGCCGGCATCCCCCCTTCCTGTAAACCTTGTAAAATAAGAGAGAATAGGCATAAGTATTGTGACATAATGTGTAATAACAGCCCATAATGCAATAAGTATTGATATAAAAGCATGATGCAAAATGGACGTATCAACTCCCCCAAGCTTAGACCTTGCTTGTCCTCAAGCGAAAGCCGAAATCGAAAAATATGCCCACATGTTTAGAGATAGAGGTGTCGATAAAAATAAAATACGAACATGAGGGCATCATGATCATTCTTAGAACAGCAACATATATATATATATATATATATATATATATATATATATATATATATATATATATATATACACATACTGTCATATGATCTCTTATGCTAAAGAAACAATTCAATCACAATTTCAAGTATGAATCATAAACTTCATTGAAAACTAACAAACTCTAATCTCAGTCATTGAGGCAATTGCAATTTATCATAACATAGGAAAGAGTCAGTATAAGAGCTTTTTAGCAAGTCCACATACTCAACCATCATTTAGTATTTCACGATTGCTAACACTCATGCAATACTTACGGGTATGGAGTTTTAATCGGACACAGAGAAAGATAGGGGCTTATAGTTTTGCCTCCCAACTCTTTACCTCAAGGGTAACATCAAAAATAATAGTTCATGCAAAGCCACATCTAATTAGCCATATATATCAGGATCTTTCCAACACATTGTGCTTGCCACAGGATAAAATGTAAAAAGGAAAGGTGAAGATCACCATGACTCTTATATAAGGTAGAAGATAAAAGTAAAAGATAGGCCCTTCGCAGAGGGAAGCAGAGGTTGTCATGCGCTTTTATGGTTGGATGCATGCAATCTTAATGCAAAAGAACGTCACTTTATATTGGCACTTGTGATATGGACCTTTATTATGTAGTCTGTCTCTTTTATTTCTTCCATATCACAAGATCATATAAAGCTTATTTTCTCCACACTAATAAGTCATGCATATTTAGAGAGCAAATTTTATTGCTTGTACGGATGACAACTTACTTGAAGGATCTTACTCAATCCATAGGTAGATATGGTGGACTCTCATGGCAAAACTGGGTTTAGGGATATTTGGAAGCACAAGTAGTATCTCTACTTGGTGCAAAGAAATTGTCTAGCATGAGAGGGAATGGCAAGCTCAAGATGTTGGAAGATCCATGACAATATAATTTATCTCAGATGTAAGAAAACATAACCCATTATGTTGTCTTCCTTGTCCAACATCAACTCTTTAGCATGTCATATTTTAATGAGTGTTCACAATCATAAAAGATGTGCAAGATAGTATATTTATATGTGAACCTCTCTTTCTTTATTACTTCCCATTAATTGCAACGATGACCAAAACTATGTTTGTCAACTCTCAACAACTTTTATTCATCATGCTCTTTATAAGTGAGCTCATTACTCTCCATAAGATCCATATGATCTCTTTATTTGTTTTTATTTCTTCTATTATTTTATTCCCTCAAGATCATAGCAAAAATAAGCAAGCCCTTGACTCAACACTAATCTTTATTGTATAGAGATCACAGACTCGATTACATAAGAAGATCATAAAGCAAAACTCACAACTAGATCATACCAAAACATTATTCTACTAGATCAAGATATTATCAAAAGGGTTGAACTAAGAAAAACCGTAAAGATAAAAGTGATGGTGATACGATACCGGGGCAGTCCCCCGAGCTTGGAAGTTGCCAAGGGGAGTGCCCATACCCATGTGATTATGTCTCCTTCCTCTGAGGTGGTGATGAAGGAGTTGTTGATGATGTAGGCTTGCCGTCCATCTTCCAAGGCATAGGCTCACCATCATAGAAGGATGATTGAGTCTCCAGAATCCTCAAATCTGCAGCCAAAACTCATCCTCTTGAATCTATATTCATACTCACAGTTTTGGTTTTGCAGGTCATAGATCTGGGCTTGGAGGCGCTCGATTTTCTCGTGAAGCTTGAAGATGGCCTCCCCAATGTCCTTGGCGTCCAGCTTGTGGTTGTTGGTGAACTCCGTGATCATTATGTGATTGGAGTCGAGTCCATGCTGCACCATCTCCTGACACTTGAAAACTTGTTGCTCCATTGCCTCGAGCCTTGTCTCCACGCTTCCAGCCCTCCTTGGTCCCTCCACATCACGGATGTGCAACAACCCCTCACACATCTCAATGGTTTGAAGGTGTTGCAGCACTTCTGCGAGGTAGGGGTTGATGACCTTCTGGAAGAACTTGTCCTTAGGGGCACTTGAAGATGCCATGGCGATCTGGATCTGTCAGAAAAATAGCTCGAAACAAAGACATGAGATATTTGCGTGATACGGTGGTCAAAACCTTCGGGAGATTATATAATGAATTTTTACCGACCAAAAGGAGTATCGTGCAAGAAAACGGAGTTCGGAGAGCACACAAGGTGCCCATGAGGCAGGGGGCGCGCCCTCCACCCTCGTGGAAGCCTCGTGTCCTTTCCGGTCTGCTTCTTATTTTCCTATTTTCTTCAATATTCCAAAACGGATAAAAATTGCATTAGGATGGTTTTGGAGTCAGTTTACTTACCGTACCATGTAACTATTCCTTTTCGGGGTCTGAAACGTTCCGGAAAGTGTCTCTTATGTATTCCTCTGGGGTTACGGTTTCAATAATATTAGTTTCAATATTTATGGGATTACCTGAGATATAATGTTTGATTCTTTGACCGTTCACCACCTTCGGATTTGTGCCTTCGAAGTTGTTGATTTTTATGGCACCGGAACGATAGACCTCCTCGATGACGTAAGGACCTTGCCATTTAGAGAGGAGTTTTCCTGCAAAAAATCTCAAACGAGAGTTGTATAGCAATACATAATCACCTATATTAAACTCACGCTTTTGTATCCTTTTGTCATGCCATCTTTTAACTTTTTCTTTAAACAGTTTGGCATTCTCATAGGCCTGGGTTCTCCATTCATCAAGTGAGCTAATGTCAAATAGCCTCTTTTCACCGGCAACTTTGAAGTCATAGTTGAGCTCTTTGATAGCCCAATATGCCTTATGTTCTAGTTCGAGAGGTAAGTGACAGGCTTTACCATAAACCATTTTATATGGAGACATACCCATAGGGTGTTTATATGCAGTTCTATAGGCCCATAATGCATCATCAAGTTTCTTGGACCAATTCTTTCTAGATCTATTAACAGTCTTTTGCAAAATTAATTTAAGCTCTCTGTTACTCAATTCTACTTGACCACTAGACTGCGAGTGATAAGGAGACACAATTCTATGATTAACATCATACTTAGCAAGCATTTTACGAAAGGCACCATGAATAAAATGTGAACCACCATCAGTCATTAAATATCTAGGGACTCCAAACCTCAGAAAAATAATTTCTTTAAACATATTAATAGAGGTGTTATGATCAGCACCGCTAGTTGGAATAGCTTCTACCCACTTAGTAACGTAATCAACAGCAACTAAAATATGTGTATACCCATTAGAGGAAGGAAAAGGTACCATATAATCAAAGACCCAAACATCAAATGGTTCAATAACAAGTGAACAATTCATAGGCATTTCTTGACGTCTACTAATATTACCAATTCTTTGACATTCATCACAAGACAAGACAAACTTACGGGCATCCTTGAAGAGAGTAGGCCAATAAAATACCGGATTGCAATACCTTATGCGCAGTTCTATCTCTAGCGTGGTGCCCTCCATAAGCCTAGGAGTGACACTTGTGTAGGATCTGTTCCCGTTCATGCTCAGGTACACAACGTCTAATAATACCATCTACTCCTTCTTTATAAAGATGTGGGTCATCCCAAAAGTAATGTCTCAAATCATAGAAAACCTTTTTCTTTTGCTGGTATGTGAAACTAGGTGGTATGAATTTAGCAACAATGTAATTAGCATAATCAACATACCATGGAGCAGTACGAGAAGCATTTATGACAGCTAATTGTTCATCAGGAAAGCTATCATCAATAGGTAGTGGGTCATCAAGAACATTCTCTAACCTAGACAAGTTGTCTGCAACGGAGTTCTTAGCTCCCTTTCTATCAATAATATGCAAATCAAATTCTTGTAGCAAGAGAACCCATCTAATAAGTCTAGGTTTAGCATCTTTCTTTTCCATAAGGTATTTAATAGCAGCATGATCAGTGTGAATAGTTACTTTAGAATCAACAATATAAGGTCTGAACTTATCACAAGCAAAAACAACTGCTAAAAATTCTTTTTCAGTAGTAGCATAATTTCTCTGGGCACTATCTAGAGTTTTACTAGCATATTGGATAATATTCAGCTTCTTATCAACTATTTGTCCTAGAACAGCACCTACAGCATAATCGCTAGCATCACACATAATTTCAAAGGGTAAACTCCAATCAGGTGGCTGAACAATAGGTGCAGAAATCAAAGCTTTCTTAAGTATTTCAAATGCTTCTACACAATCATCATCAAAGACAAAAGGAAATTCTTTTTGTAATAGGTCAGTCAGAGGCCGAGAAATTTTTGAGAAGTCCTTAATGAACCTCCTATAAAAACCAGCATGACCAAGGAAACCTTTTATACCTTTTATACCAGCATGACCAAGGATCCATAAACAGAGAAATCGTCCATGAAAACCTCACAAATATTTTCACAAAAGTCAGAGAATATAGCCATCATGCATCTTTGAAAGGTAGCAGGTGCATTACATAAACCAAAAGGCATACGTCTATAAGGAAAAGTACTGAAAGGGCAAGTAAAAGTGGTCTTTGCTTGATCATCAGCTGACACAGGTATTTGAGAGAAGCCAGAGTAACCATCTAGAAAGCAAAAATGTGTATGTTTGGATAATCTTTCTAGCATTTGATCAATGAAAGGCAAAGGGTAATGATCTTTTTTAGTAGCTTTATTTAATTTGCGAAAATCAATTACCATCCTATAACCTGTAATAATTCTTTGTGGAATCAATTCATCTCTATCATTAGGAACGACAGTAATACCTCCATTCTTAGGGACACAATGGACAGGACTTACCAACTGACTATCAGCAACGGGATAAATTATACCTGCCTCAAGGAGCTTTAATATTTCCTTTCTTACCACTTCTTTCATCTTAGGATTCAGCCGTCGTTGGTGATCAATAACTGGTTTGGCGTCTTTCTCCAAATTTATTTTGTGTTGACATAGAGTGGGACTAATGCCTTTAAGATCATCAAGAGTATATCCAATAGCAGCAGGGTGCTTCTTCAAAGTTTTCAATAATTTTTATTCCTCCTTCTCTGAAAGGTTAGCACTAATAATAACAGGATATATCTTCTTTTCATCAAGATAAGCATATTTAAGAGTATCAGGTAATGGTTTAAGCTCAAACACCGGATCACCCTTGGGTGGAGGAGGATCCCCTAGGATTTCAACAGGCAAGTTGTGTTTCAGAATAGGTCCCTGTTTAAAGAATACCTCATCTATTTCCCTTCTTTCATTCATGAACAGATCATTTTCATGGTCTAGTAAATATTGTTCTAAAGGATCAGTAGGAGGCACGGCAATAGAAGCAAGACCAATAATTTCGTCTTTACTAGGCAATTCCTCATCACGAGGTTGTCTACGAAACTTAGCAAAATTAAACTCATGAGACATATCCCCTAAACCAACAGAAACAATATCCTTATTACAGTCTATCTTAGCATTAACAGTATTCAAGAAGGGTCTACCAAATATAATGGGACAAAAGCTATCTTGTGGGGAACCAAGAACAAGAAATCAGCAGGATATTTAACCTTCCCACACAAGACTTCAACATCTCTAACAATCCCAATTGGTGAAATAGTATCTCTATTGGCAAGCTTAATGGTAACATCGATATCTTCTATCTCAGCAAGTGCAATATCATGCATAATATCTTTGAATAAGGAATGAGGTATTGCACTTGCACTAGCACCCATATCACATAAGCCATGATAGCAATGATCTCCTATTTTAACAGAAATAACATGCATGCCTACAACAGGTCTATGTTTATTATTAGTATCAGGTCTAGCAATTCTAGCAGTCTCATCACAGAAGTAAATAACATGCCCATCAATATTATCGGCCAAGAGATCTTTAACCATAGCAATATTAGGTTCAACTTTAACTTGCTCAGGGGGTTTGTGTGTCCTAATATTACTTTTGTTGACTACAATTGAAACTTTAGCATGATCCTTTATTCTAACAAGGAAAGGTGGTTTCTCAACATAAGTAGTACGACCAACAGGATCATTATAAGTGATAGTCTTTTCTTCAACTTTAATAGGTGCAACTACTTTTACTTGAATGGGTGAATTATATTTAAACCACTTCTACTTATGGAGATCAACATGAGTAGCAAAGGATTCACAAAAGGAAGCTACTATCTCAAAGTCAAGTCCATATTTAGTGCAAAATTCACGAAATGCATCGGTATCCATAAAAGATTTAACACAGTCAAACTTAGGTGTTACCTGACTCCCTACCTTTGTCGAGATCTCAATCTTCAGAGTTGTGTTTAATTCTTTCCAATAAATCCCATTAGAATTCAATAGTCTTCATCATAAAAGATCCAGTACAAGAAGTATCGAGCATGGAGCGATTACTGAGAGAAAGCCGAGCATAAAAATTTTGAATAATCATTTCTCTTGAGAGCTCACGATTGGGGCATGAATATAACATTGACTTAAGCCTCCCCCAAGATTGAGCGATGCTTTCTCCTTCATGAGGCCAAAAATTATATATATATATATATATATAATTATGATCACGATGAACAATATGCATAGGATAAAACTTCTGGTGAAATTCCAATTTCAATTGCTTATAGTCCCATGATCCCATATCATCACATAGCCAATACCATGTCAATGCATCTCCCTTAAAAGATAAAGGGAAGACCTTCTTCTTGATAACATCCTCGGGCATACCTGCAAGCTTAAATAATCCACAAACTTCATCCACATAGATTAAGTGTAAATCGGGATGCAATGTTCCATCTCTTGCAAAAGGATTAGCTAGCAGTTTCTCTATCATACCTGAAGGAATTTCAAAGTAAACATTTTCAGTAGGTTCAGTAGGTTGAGGGGTAGCTAATTGTGGTTCTGGAAGAGGTGAAGATACCCCGAACAAATGTGACGCCCGAATAATCAAGCTACAGTAACCCTCTGGTAATGATGCCACATCACCACGATTACTGTTGTTAATCTCATGTTAGTTCAGATCCGAGCCAAATTCAAATTTCAATTAAAGTCAAACATTAAAAGTTTTCAATTGTCAAATCAAAAATGTTCAAATTGTAGCAAATAAATCATAATCAATTATGGTGGAGGAACCACATCTTTATAAAATGATTAAATACCCTAAGTGTTTAAAACAGCAGCAAAAACAATTAATTATACTCCTATTGCATTTTATAAAATACTAAACTATTTTAGCTAGGTGCCAAAGTTGTTGTGGCAGTGGTATAGTTAATGTTACTAGGTTAGGTGCTAATTGAATATTTTACAAAACTAAAACAATTTGGGAAATAAAATTAAAATAGAAAAAAGGAAAATAAATAAAAGAAAATGAATAAAGCCAGAGAACAAAACAAAAGAGAAAAGAGAACCCCCCCACTGGGCTCCGGCCCAGCTGTTGGCCGGCCCAACCGTCCCATCCACGCCCCCTTAACCCCACGACCCCCACTACCCAAACCCTAATTCCCCCCGTCGCCCACTTCCCCCTCCCGATCCGATCTGGATCGGGATCAATCCCCGTCAACCTCGCCTGAGACGCCCGCTCCCCGCGCCTCCGACGTCGGCGCCCGTCCCCGGCGCTCCCCATCCTCTACCTCGCG
>NC_041388.1:215650530-215658682 GCF_002162155.2 Triticum dicoccoides
TCTGCTGCCGTGTCGCGCGCACGCTCTGCCGTGGCTGCGCCTTCTCCCCCGTGCTCAGCTCCGCCACCCGACAGTGCTCGCGGACAGCCGCACCGGACCAAACCTGCGGCGCTCGCGCCCTCACCGCCCCGCGGCTTGCCGCGCGCGCACGCGCGCGCCCCGCGCCTATCGTGGCCTCCTTGCCCTCGCCGCGCTCCGCCCCTGGCCTCCTCCTCCTGTTGTCTCAGGCCACCGTCGTTCGCCACCGCGTGCGAGCCCGCTACGCACCTGCCATGGCCGCGCGGCTTCCCCCCACGCTCCGGCTGCGCCACTGCGCACGAGACCGTGCCCCGACAAGCCACCCGCAGCTCCTGACCGTGGATAGCGCGCGCCACAACCGCGTCGGTCGCATCGTCGCTCCCCCTAGCTCGCATCGCCACCGCAGCCCCGCGCACTGCTCTCGCGCTTCGCCGCCTACCACATCTTGCCCCCTACCACGTCGTTGCTCGCCTTGCCATCTGCGGTCGGGGCTGCCGCTGCCGCCCCACGGCCGTCGCGCTCATCGTTCCCCCCTGCCCGGTGCCACTCCACCCCTGGTGCTGGTGCCGTCGTCCCGTGCCCCGCCTCCGCCTCTGGCCCCACAGGCCACCGCCGTGCCGACGACCAGTTTCGGCACCCCGCCGCGCCTCGGGTCTGCCCTTCGAGCGCTAACACCAGGCGCCCGCTGCCCGTTATGGCCAGATGGGACGATGACAGCCGGGCCCTGCCCCTTGGGCATATGACAAGTGGGGCCCAGACCCCCAAGACGTTTTTTTAAATAGTTGAACAAAAAAAGATAATAATAATAATAAATAAATATTAATTGATTAATTAAAGAATTAATTAAGTTAATTAATCCTATTTAATAATCTAATTAACTAGTTAGTTTAATTAAACAGTAATTAGATTAGTTAATCCCTAATTAGACTAAACAGTCAATGACAATGGGACCCACATGTCAGTTTGACTAGGTCAACTCACTAGTTAACTGCTGACATCACTCTGACATCATGCTGATGTCATCATTGCATTTTCTAATGAAATTAATTATGTTAATTCTTAAAATGGATTAAATTTTTAAAAATTAATATAAAATAATCCGTAGCTCGGATGAAAATATTTTGTACATGAAAGTTGCTCAGAACAACAAGACGAATCCGGATACGCGGCCCGTTCGTCCACCACGCATCCCTAAAATAGCGAACACGCAACTTTCCCCCTCCAGTTCATCTGTCTGAAAACGTGAAACACTGGGGACATTTTCCCGGATGTTTCCCCCCTTCACCGGTACCACCTCTTACCGCGTTAGGGCACCCCTAGCAACGCTACTTGTCATGTCATGCATCGCTATGCATCTGTTTGCTTAATATTTATTGTTTCTTCCCCCTCTTCTCTCGCTAGACACCGAGACCGACGCCGCTGCTACCCAGTACGACTACAGTGGTGATGACCCCTCTTTCTTGCCAGAGCATCCAGGCAAGCCCCCCCCCTTTGATCACCAGATATCGCCTACTCTTCTCTATACTGCTTGCATTAGAGTAGTGTAGCATGTTACTGCTTTCCGTTAATCCTATCCTGATGCATAGCCTGTCCTTGCTACTACTGTTGCTACCTTTACCTGCAATCCTAATGCTTAGTATAGGATGCTAGTTTATCATCAGTGGCCCTACATTCTTGTCCATCTGCCATGCTATACTATCGGGCCGTGATCACTCGGGAGGTGATCACAGGTATATTCTATATACTTCATACATGATACATGTGATGACTAAAGTCGGGTTGGCTCGAGGAGTACCCGCGGTTGATTCACGAATTGGGGGCTGGAAGGACATACTTTCCTGATGGCCCTCTGTGTGGATCTTTGTGGCGAAGCGACAGGGCAGGTTGAGACCACCTAGGAGAGAGGTGGGCCTGGCCCTGGTCGGCGTTCGTGGTTATTTCAAAATAACACGCTTAACGAGATCTTGGTATTTGATCTGAGTCTGGCTACTGGCCTATACGCACTAACCATCTACGCGGGGACAATTATGGGCACTCGATGTCATGGTATCAGCCGAAGCCTTCGTGACGTCAGCGACTGAGCGGCGCGCGCCGGGTTGGACTGGAATGCCTACTCTTGTATAAGGGAGGCTAGGTCTGCTCACCGGCCGCGTACACAACGTGCATGTGTGCAATGGGAGATGGGCCCAGACCCCTGCGCCATAGGATTTAGACCGGCGTGCTGACCTCTCTGTTGTGCCTAGGTAGGGCTGCAACGTGTTGATCTTCCGAGGCCGCGCATGACCCAGGAAAGTGTGTTTGGCCAAATGGGATCGAGCGTGTTGGGTTATGTGGTGCACCCCTGCAGGGAAGTTAATCTATTCGAATAGCCGTGATCTTCGGTAACAGGACGACTTGGAGTTGTATCTTGACCTTATGACAACTAGAATAGGATATTTAATAAAACACACCCTTCCAAGTGCCAGATACAACCGGTGATCGCTCTCTCACAGGGCGACGAGGGGAGGATCATCGGTTAGGATTATGCTATGCGATGCTACTTGGTGAACTTACCATCTACTCTCTTCTCCTGCTACAAGATGGAGGTTACCAGAAGCGTAGTCTGCGAAAGGACTAGTTATCCCCCTCTTATTCCGGCATTCTGCAGTTCAGTCCACATATGATAGCCTTTTCCATTTGATACCAATGCATACATATGTAGTGTAGCTCCTTGCTTGCGAGTACTTTGGATGAGTACTCACGGTTGCTTTGCTCTCCCTTTTCCCCCTTTCTATACTCGATTGTTGTGACCGGACGTTGGAGCCCTGGAGCCAGACGCCACCATCGATGATGACTACTACTACTCGGGAGGTGCCTACTACTACGTACAGCCCGCTGACGATGACCAGGAGTAGTTTAGGAGGATCCCATGCAGGAGGCCTGCGCCTCTTTCGATCTGTATCCCAGTTTGTGCTAGCCTTCTAAAGGCAAACTTGTTTAACTTATGTCTGTACTCAGATATTGTTGCTTCCTCTGACTCGTCTATGATCGAACTCTTGTATTCGAGCCCTCGAGGCCCCTGGCTTGTAATATGATGCTTGTATGACTTATTTAATTTGTAGAGTTGTGTTGTGATATCTTTCCGTGAGTCCCTGATCTTGATCGTACATGTTTGCGTGTATGATTAGTGTACGATTGAATCGGGGGCGTCACAACAAACCCCTCAAAGGATTATGTTCCATAGTAACAAGTGACAGTAAATTTCAGCACACTATATAAATTTTTTCCTTACCAAAGGCGCTTCACTCCCCAGCAATGGCGCCAGAAAAGAGTCTTGAGGACCCACAAGTGTAGGGGATCTATCGTAGCTTTTTGATAAGTAAGAGTGTCGAACCCAATGAGGAGAAGAAGGAAATGATAAGCAGTTTTCAGTAAGGTATTCTCTGCAAGCACTGGAATTATCTGTAACAGATAGTTTTGTGATAAGGTAATTTGTAACGAGTGGCAAGTAATAAAAGTAAATAAGGTGCGGCAAGATGGCCCAATCCATTTTGTAGCAAAGGACAAGCCTGGAAAAACTCTTATATGAAGGAAAGCGCTCCCGAGGACACATGGGAATTACAACCAAGCTAGTTTTCATCACGCTCATATGATTCATGTTCGGTACTTTGATAATTTGATATGTGGGTGGACCGTTGCTTGGGTGCTATCCTTACTTGGACAAGCATCCCACTTATTATTAACCCCTATTGCAAGCATCCTCAATTACAAAAGAAGTATTAAGGTAAACCTAACCATAGCATGGAACATATGGATCCAAATCAGCCCCTTACGAAGCAACTTATAAACTAGGGTTTAAGCTTCTATCACTCTAGCAACCCATCATCTACTTATTACTTCCCAATGCCTTCCTCTAGGCCCAAACAGTGGTGAAGTGTCATGTAGTCGACGTTCACATAACACCACTTGAGAAAGACAACATACATCTCATCAAAATATCGAACGAATACCAAATTCACATGACTACTTATAGCAAGACTTTTCCCATGTCCTCAGGAACAAACGTAACTACTCACAAAGCATATTCATGTTCATAATCAGAGGGGTATTAATATGCATAATGGATCTGAACATATGATCTTCCACCAAGTAAACGAACTAGCATCAACTACAAGGAGTAATCAACACTACTAGCAACCCACAGGTACCAATCTGAGGTTTGGATACAAAGATTGGATACAAGAGATGAATTAGGGTTTGAGATGAGATGGTGCTGGTGAAGATGTTGATGGAGATAGACCCCCTCCCGATGAGAGGATCGTTGGTGATGACGATGGCAATGATTTCCCCCTTCAGGAGGGAAGTTTCCCCGGCAGAGCAGCTCTGCCGGACCCCTAGATTGGTTCCGCCAAGGTTCCGCCTCATGGCGGCGGAGTTTCTTCCCGAAAGCTTGCTTATTATTTTTTCTCGGATGGAAGACCTCATATAGAAGAAGATGGGCATCGGAGGGCCACCAGGGGCCCACGAGGCAAGGGGGCACGCCCCCACCCTCGTGGCTGGTGGGTGGCCCCCCTCTGGTACTTCTTGCGCCCAATACTTTTTATATATTCTGAAAAGTGCTCCCGTGGAGTTTCAGGACTTTTGGAGATGTGCAGAATAGGTCTCTAATATTTGATCCTTATCCAGCCCAGAATTCCAGCTGCCGGCATTCCCCCTCTTCAAGTAAACCTTGTAAAATAAGAGAGAATAGGCATAAGTATTGTGACATAATGTGTAATAACAGACCATACTGCAATAAATGTCGATATAAAAGCATGATGCAAAATGGACGTATCGCAGGCCTTGTGGTGCTACCGCTGCACGAACTCGTGCCAAACTCAAGATTTGTTTCTTTACTATACATGCGCGCAAGGATTTAATGGACATTGTAATCTCAACATGTGATGGGGAGCTCTAAATTTGAATTTGAAACTTATAAAACAAAAAAATCAAAACAAATAAACTGGGAGAGAGGGAGTATACTATAGGATGTGTCCCATACGAAACAAGTCCCCTGGTTTGTAACCGCGAAGATGCGGTTAGAAAGGAGCACATCGTCTTCATACTCGTATGAATAGTTTATCTTGTGGGAGAAAAGGATGAATGAGGGAAGGCCTTATTTGCAAATGTGGAGAGGGGTGTGGGTATCTTTTTGCAAAATTGCCATAGTTTCCTTCCTATCCGTCATATATAAATCGGACAACCTATACTGCAGGATGGCAGGCACACCATCATCAACAACTCTATTTTTTATAAGAGTAGTGTAGAGATAGAGATAGAGACTAATACTACCAATGTGCTGGCCTGTGCGTTGCAATGGATCCAGAGTAGTAGAATAATACTTGTTCACGGGCTTGAAATATGAACACTCTAGTTTTGATATACATATATCAGTAAAAAGAAATCATGCTTGACTAAAAATATATTCCTTGGGATGTTTTAATGAGATGAGGGACGGGTGTGGCTGGTTTGAAGATAACACGTTGTTACCAAAATTATTCCTACCAACAAAATTCACATACAAAGATTCATTATTATTATAATCAAAGTAGACAAAGGCATATCATTAGGATCAGAAGAAACACATTTATTAGCAAATAATTTCATAAGTCCATCCATCTTACCACTCAAAACATTAATTTCTTCTATTGCATGCACTTTCTTATTAGTAGATCTTTCAGTGTGCCATTGAGAATAATTAACCATAATCTTATCTAGGAGTTTAGTATCTTCTGCTAAAGTGATTTCCATAAAAGTGCCTCCCGCGGCCGAATCTAAAAGATCTCTAGAAGCAAAATTCAATTCGGCATAATTTTTTTGTATAATCATCCACAAATTCAAACCATGTGTAGGGCAATTACGTATCATTAATTTCGTCCTCTCCCAAGCTTGTGCAACATGTTCATGATCAAGTTGCTTAAAATTCATAATATCGTTTCTAAGAGAGATGATCTTAGCGGGAGGAAAATACTTAGAGATAAAAGCATCTTTGCACTTATTCCACGAATCAATACTATTTTTAGGCAAAGACAAAAACCAAGCTTTAGCACGATCTCTAAGCGAAAAAGGAAATAGCTTCAATTTAACAATATCATTGTCCACATCTTTCTTCTTTTACATATCACACAAATCAACGAAGTTGTTTAGATGGGTACCGGCATGTTCACTAGGAAGGCCGGAAAATGGATCTTTCATGACAAGATTCAGCAAAGCAGCATTAATTTCACAAGATTCAGCATCAGTAAGAGGAGCAATCGAAGTGCTAATAAAATCATTGTTGTTGGTATTGGTAAAGTCACACAATTTGGTATTATCTTGAGCCATCATGACAAGCAAGCAATCCGACACACAAACAAACAAGAAACGGGCAAAAAGAGGCGAATAGAGAAAGAGAGGGAGGATAGAGAGAGAGGGCGAATAAAACGGCAATGGTGAAGTGGGGGAGAGGAAAACGAGAGGCAAATGGCAAATAATGTAATGCGGGAGATAAGGGTTTGTGATGGGTACTTGGTATGGTGACTTTTGCGTAGACTCCCCGGCAACGGCGCCAGAAATCCTTCTTGCTACCTCTTGAGCACTGCGTTGGTTTTCCCTTGAAGAGGAAAGGGTGATGCAGTAGAGCAGCGTAAGTATTTCCCTCAGTTTTTGAGAACCAAGGTTTCAATCTAGTAGGGGGCCATGCACGAGTCCCTCGCACCTACACAAACAAATAAACTCCTCGCAACCAATGCAATAAAGGGGTTGTCAATCCCTTCACGATCACCTACGAGAGTGAGATCTGATTGATATGATAAGATAATATTTTTTGTATTTTTATGATAGAGAGAAATAAAGATGCAAGTAAAATAAATGGCAAAGGAAATAATTAAGTATTGGAAGATTAATATGATGGAAAATAGACCCGGGGGCCATAGGTTTCACTAGAGGCTTCTCTCGAGAGCATAAGTATTACGGTGGGTGAACAAATTACTGTTGAGCAATTGACAGAATTGAGCATAGTTATGAGAATATCTAGGTATGATCATGTATATAGGCATCACGTCCGAGACAAGTAGACCGACTCCTGCCTGCATCTACTACTATTACTCCACACATGACCGCTATCCAGCATGCATCTAGAGTATTAAGTTCAAGAGAACATAGTAACGCTTTAAGCAAGATGACATGATGTAGAGGGATAAACTCATGCAATATGATATAAACCCCATCTTGTTATCCTCGATGGCAACAATACAATATGTGCCTTGCTGCCCCTACTGTCACTGGGAAAGGACACCACAAGATTGAACCCAAAGCTAAGCACTTCTCCCATTGCAAGAAAGATCAATCTAGTAGGCCAAACCAAACTGATAATTCAAAGAGACTTGCAAAGATAACCAATCATACATAAAAGAATTTAGAGAAGATACAAATATTGTTCATAGATAAACTTGATCATAAACCCACAATTCATCGATCTCAACAAACACACCGCAAAAGAAGATTACATCGAATAGATCTCCACAAGAGAGGGGAGAACTTTGTATTGAGATCCAAAAACAGAGAAGAAGCCATCTAGCTAATAACTATGGACCCGTAGGTCTGAAGTAAACTACTCACACTTCATCGGAGAGGCTATGGTGTTGATGTAGAAGCCCTCCGTGATCGATAGCCCCTCCGGCGGAGCTCCGGAAAATGCCCCAAGATGGGATCTCGTGGATACAGAAAGTTACGGCGGTGGAATTCGAGTTTTGGCTCCGTATCTGGTAGTTTGGGGGTACGTAGGTATATATAGGAGGAAGGTGTACGTCGGTGGAGCAACATGGGCCCCATGAGGGTGGAGGGCACGCCTGGGGGGTAGGCGCACCCCCCTACCTCGTGCCTTCCTCGTTGATTGCTTGACGTAGGGTCCAAGTCCTCTGGATCATGTTCGTTCCAAAAATCACGTTCCAGAAGGTTTCATTCCGTTTGATATTATTTTTCTGTGAAACCCTAAAATAGGCAAAAAACATCAATTCTGGGCTGAGCCTCCGGTTAATAGGTTAGTCCCAAAAATAATATAGAAGTGTATAATAAAGCCCAATAATGTCCAAAATAGGATATAATATAGCATGGAACAACCAAAAATTATAGATAC
>NC_041388.1:215659021-215662834 GCF_002162155.2 Triticum dicoccoides
CACTCACTGTTCATCCATAGGCAGCATCGATCGGCTTCAGTTAGCAGCAGTAGCGAAGGAATCGCTCGATCGGGTTCAGTTAACAGCCATCGATCGATCGCTCGGGTTCAGTAATGCGTAGCCTGCAGTGCAATCGCTCGGGTTCAGTTAGAGCCCAACGCCTCGCTCGGGTTCGGTTAGAACCCAACGCCTCGCACACACGCATCGCTCGGCCCCCGACCACCCACCGTAACCGGGGACTTCCCGATATTTTCCGCCCCCTGGCTTCTAGCATGGTTTTTTCTGTCATGGACGGCCCAAAGAATGTCATGCAATTGCGTCTCCGGCCTGCCTAGGACAAAAAACCCATTTTCTATCATGATTTTTTGTCATACAAGTAGGACCCCACCACATCTATGATGATACCAGGTTTTGTCACAATTATCGTCATAGAAGTTTCATAGGTATGACAGAAAAAAAATTTGTTCGGCCCAAAATGTCATGGATGTGTCTTTTTTTGTAGTGTGGGATTACCACCTATTCGAGGGATTGAGCATCAGATTGACTTAATTCCCGATGCATCACTGCCCAACTGTGTGCCTTACCGTACCAATCCATAGGAGACGGAGGATATCATGTGTCAAGTATAGGAGCTGCTCGACAAAGGTTATATACATGAATCCCTTAGTCCCTGTGTTGTTCCTATTATTCTAGTGACAAAAAATGATGGTACATCGCTTATGTGTGTTAGTCATGCCTTCCTATTCCTAGGTTAGATGATATGCTTATTAGTTAAGTGGATCTACAATATTCTCCAAAGTTGATTTGCGTAGTGGATACCATCAAATTTGTATGAAATTGGGAAATGAACAGAAAACAACATTTAAAACTAAGTTTGGCTTATATGAGTGGTTAGTCATGCCTTTTGGGTTAACTAATGCACCTAGTACTTTCATGAGATTAATGAATGAAGTTTTATGTGCTTTCATTGGATGATTTCTGGTAATCTATTTTGATAATATACTTATTTATAGCAGATCTTTGGAGGAACATATGGAACATTTATGTGTTGTTTTTATTGCTCTACCTGATGCACGTTTGTTTGGTAACCTTGGGAAGTGCACCTTTTGCACTGACCGAGTGTCTTTTCTTGTCTATGTTGTTACTCCACAGGGAATTGAAGTCGATAAAGCCAAGATTGAAGCTATTGAGAGTTAGCCGCAGCCCAAAACTGTCACACAAGTGAGTAGTTTTGTTGGACTCGCTGGTTTCTATAGGCATGATGCTGCTAATGTTGCTGATTTGTTCTTTCGTGAAATTATTCGCTTGCATGGTGTGCCAAATACAATTGTTCCAGATCAGGATACTAAATTTCTTGGCCACTTTTGGAGATGTTTATGTGCTAAGTTGGGGACTAAATAGCCTTTTAGTACTACATGTCACCCCCAAACTGATGGACAAACTGAATTAGTCAATAGAACACTGTCTACTATGCTTAGGGATGTTTTGAAGATTAACCTTAAAAGGTGGGAAGAATGCTTGCACATATTGAATTTGCTTATAATCGTTCATTGCATTCTACTACTAAGATGTGCCCTTTTGAGATTATGCATGGTTTCCTACCTCATGCACCCATTGATTTGTTGCCTTTTCCATCTTCGGAGAAGGTTAATTTTGATGCTAAACAACGTGTTGAATTGATCTTAAAACGGCATGAGTTGACTAAATATTGAGCGCATGAATGCTAAATATAAACATGCTGGAGATAAGGGTACAAAACATGTTGTATTTGCACATGGAGATCTTGTTTTGTTACATTTGCATAAGGATAGGTTTCCTGATTTGCGCAAGTCAAAGCTAATGCCACGTGATGATGGTACTTTTAAGGTGTTAGAGAAAATAAATGATAATGCATATAAACTTGTGCTACCTTGAGATTTGGGGGTTAGTCCCACTTTTAACATTGCAGATTTGAAGCCTTACTTGGGTGAGGAAGATGAGATTCCATCGAGGATGTCTTTAATTCAAGAAGGGGAGGATGATGAGAACATCAATACCATTATTACACCCATAGCCCCTGCTACTATACATACTGGACCAATTACTAGAGCTCGCACACGCTAATTAAATTATCAGGTACTTTCATTTATTAGTAATGATTCTAATGTTCATGAGAATACGATGCTGCCTAAATTGGATACATTTGTTTTGCTTATAAATGAAGGGCCAAGCATGGACAAGAACGATGAACATTGGAGCATGATCAAGCATGCAGAAGATGGTGCACACAAGGGGAGCAAGAACAGAGTTTCTGGTGGTGTTTTCAGCACTTAAGAGCCACCGTGATGACATACAAGGACATGGACGAAATATAAAAGATGCCCTTTCATAAATTTCATCCTTAGCTTAATATAGGTGCCACACCACCTTAATTTTGGGCCAGGTTCATGTAATTTCCAAATACTAATTATAGGCTATTTTTAGAGTCCATATTGTAGAGGAAACGACTCAGGAGGTGTTTTAGTCCCACCTTGCCAAGGGGGGACGAAATCCTCTGTCTCCCTACTACTTCTTGAGCTTGCATTGGTTTTCCCTTGAAGAGGAAATGGTGATGCAGCAAAGTAGAGATAAGTATTTCCCTCAGTTAGAGAACCAATGTATCAATCCAGTAGGAGACAACGCACAAATCACCTAATACCTGCACAAACAATCAAACAAGTTGCACCCAACGCGATAAAGGGGTTGTCAATCCCTTCACGGTTACTTACAAAAGTGAGATCTGATATAGATAGATGAAACTAAACAAACGATAAATAAATATTTTTGGTATTTCTGGTTTATAGATCGGAAAGTAAAAGATTGCAAAATAGTAGATCGGAAATTAATATGATGGAAAATAGTAGATCGACAAATTATATGATGGAAAATAGACTCAGGGCCATAGGTTTACTAGAGGCTTCTCTCAATATAGCAAATAATACGGTGGGTGAACAAATTACTGTCACGCAATCGATAGAAAAGCACAAAGTTATGACGATATCTAAGGCAATGATTTTGAAATATAGGCATCATTTCCATGTCAAGTAGACCGAAACGATTCTGCATCTACTACTATTACTCCACACATCGACCAACTCCTGCCTGCATCTAGAGTATTAAGTTCATGAAGAACAGAGTAACTCATTAAGTAGGATGACATGATGTAGAGGAATAAACTCAAGCAATATGATGTAAACGCCATCTTTTTATCCTCGATGGCAATAATACAACCCGTGCCTTGCTTCCCCTACTATCACTGGGAAAGGACACCGTAAGATTGGAACCAAAGCTAAGCACTTCTTCCATTGCAAGAAAAACCAATCTAGTTGGCCAAACTAAACCGATAGTTCGAAGAGAATTGCAAAGATATCAAATCATGCATATAAGAATCTAGAGAAGGTTCAAATAATATTCATAGATAAGCTGATCATAAATCCACAATTCATCGGATCTCGACAAACACACCACAAAAGAAGATTAAATCGGATAAATCTCCAAGAACATCAAGGAGAACATGGTATTGAGAATCAAAGAGAGAGAAGAAGCCATCTAGCTACTAGCTATGGATCAGTAGGTCTATGGTAAACTACTCACGCTTCATCAGAAGGGCAATAGAGTTGATGTACAAGCCCTCCATGATCGAATCCCTCTCCGACAAGATGCCGGAAAAGGCCCCTAGATGGGATCTCATGGGTGCAGAAGGTTGCGGTGGTGGAAAAGTGTTTTCGTGGATGCTTCTGGTGGTTCGGGAATATATGTGAATATATAGGCGAAAGAATTAGGTCAGGGGAGTCA
>NC_041388.1:215663249-215697417 GCF_002162155.2 Triticum dicoccoides
CCCCATGGGGGCGCCCTCCACCCTTGTGGTCACGTCGTGTCTCCTCTGACTTGAACTCCAAGTTTCCTGGGTGTCTTCTGGTCCAAGAAAAATCATCGTGAAGGTTTTATTCCGTTTGGTATTCCTTTTCTGCGAAGCTCAAAAACAAGGAAAAAACAGAAACTAGCACTGGGCTCTAGGTTAATAGGTTAGTCCCAAAAATAATATAAAATAGCATATTAATGCATATAAGACATCCAAAACAGATAATATAATAGCATGGAACAATTAAAAATTATAGATACGTTAGAGACGTATCAAGCATCCCCAAGCTTAATTCCTGCTCGTCCTCGAGTAGGTAAATGATAAAAACAGAATTTTTGATGTGGAATGCTACCTAACATATTTATCATTGTAATTTTTCTTTATTGTGGCATGAATGTTCAGATCCATAAGATTCAAAACAAAAGTTTGATATTAACATAAAAACAATAATACTTCATGCATACTAACAAGGCAATTATGTCTTCACAAAACAACTTGGCCAAAGAAAGTTTATCCCTACAAAATCATATAGTCCGTACTATGCTCCATCTTCATCACACAAAATATTCAAATCATGCACAACCCCAATGACAAGCCAAGCAATTGTTTCATACTGTTGATGTTCTCAAACTTTTTAAACTTTCACGCAATACATGAGCGTGAGCCATGGACATAGAACCATAGGTGGAATAGAATATGGTTGTTGTGGAGAAGACAAAAAGAAGGAGATAGTCTCGCATCAACTAGGCGTATCAACGGCTTATGGAGATGCCCGTCAATAGATATCAATGTGAGTGAGTAGGGATTGCCATGCAACGGATGCACTAGAGCTATAAGTTTATGAAAGCTTAAAAATAAACTAAGTGGGTGTGCATCCAACTTGCTTGCTCATGAAGACCTAGGGCAATTTGAGGAAGCCCATCATTAGAATATACAAGCCAAGTTCAATAATGAAAAATTCCCACTAGTATATGAAAGTGACAACATAGGAGACTCTCATCATGAAGATCATGGTGCTACTTTGAAGCACAAGTGTGGAAAAAGGATAGTAACATTGCCCCTTCTCTCTTTTTCTCTCATTTTTTGTTTGGCTTCTTTGGCCTCTCTTTTTTTTCCTCACATGGGGAAATGCTCTAATAATGAAGATCATCACACTTATATTTACATACAACTCGATATTAGAACAAAATATGACTATATGAATGCGTCCGACAGTGTACCTGGGTGTGCAATGACTCAAGAGCGACATGTATAAATGACGATGAAAGGTGGCTTTGCCACAAATACGATGTCAACTACATGATCATGTAAAGCAATATTACAATGATGAAACGTGACATAATAAAAGAAACGGTGGAAAGTTGCACGGGAATATATCTCGAAATAGCTATGGAAATGCCATAATAGGTAGGTATGGTGGTTGTTTTGAGGAAGATATATGGTGGGTGTATGGTACCGGCGGAATTTGTGCGGCACTAGAGAGGCTAGCATGGTGGAAGGGGGAGAGTGCGTATAATCCATTGACTCAACATTAGGCATAAATAACTCACATACATATTGCAAAAATCTATTAGTTATCAAAATAAAGAACTATGTTGTCGGCGTTCTGGGAACGGGGGTCCCCAGACTTGCATGCCTGCGGCCCGCAGCGTGGCTCCTCCAGCGGCCCCGTACGACACATCTTCACTAGCAAGCACCCAAGACCCTCGCGAGGGGCCAAGCCTCGCGAGGCGGACGATGCAAGAGCTTCTCAGGGGCGGCCTCACCAGGTTGGCTCACAAGGGGCGGAGAGATCAAGGCAAGGCGAACCTCGCGAGGTTCCAATGATGCAAGCCATGACGATCAAGACCAGGTGGGCGCCAGTGTGCACAGTGTCCTCGTTTCCTCTTTGGTGCTAAAGTGGCAAGTGCAGGCGAGGAGTCCTGAGGCATCAGGCAAAGGTTTCCATATCGGTTCAACTAGACCAAGACCAGCAGGACGGCAGGAGGAGTCCACCGTGGAGCCCAGGACAGCGTCATCACCAAAGCCTTTGGCAGGCGAAGACTACTTTTGTCAGGGTAACTTGTACTAGTTGTCTCCCTTCGAATTTGGTCATTGTGGGATCCCTCCCCACTCAATATTTGGGGAGAGGACCAGGGCCTCTGTAAATAGGACTAGCCACCACCATAGCTAGGGGGATAATGGGAGAGGGAGATCATCCTCGGCCTCTATGACAGCCTCCTCGTACGCCAGCAGAAAGGCCGCCGGATCTACCGCACCATCGTAACGGGGCGGCATCTACAGCTTGAACTTGTGTGGCCACTACACTCGCCGCAAGGTAGGGGTGAAGGCCCGGAACCCCCCGGCGCCGCGGAGGGTGCGTGTCAATCCAGTTGGGGAAGAGGCGGTGTACATGAGAGTCGGTCTGAGAGGCGAGGCTGTCGAGGGGCGAAGCTTTGCCGCGCCCCTACCTAGCGCGCCAAATGTCAGATTTCGGGTTCCGGCAAAACCCTTGAGGTTCGAACACTGGGGTGCGCACGAATATCTCCCCCCTCTCTAGCTCGCGCACTCAACAATCTCACAGCCTAGCTTGATGGACCCAAAGAACACGAGACACAAGATTTATACTGGTTCGGGCCATCGTTGTGGTGTAATACCCTACTCCAGTGTGGTGTCGTGGATTGCCTCTTAGGCTGTGGATGGACAGTTACAAGGGAAGAACAGCCTCCTAAGGAGAGGTGTTCTTGTGCTCGGTGAGCTTGTGCGGTGAGGATGGGGCGACGGCAGGATCATTGCCAACTGGTTCTCGATGGCCCTCACTGGCGTGCCGCGCGCCTCGCTCCTCCATCTGCCAGAGTCTTCCGTGGCCTCTTGGGAGGAGCTGCGCGACCTCTTCATCGTGCGCTTTGGGGGACTAGCACCCCCGGTCGTCGTGACTTCCCTTGGTGGCTCGCAGGCGCCACCCTTGGACCATCACATCAAGCCGTTCTTTTGCCAGAGCAGCGCCGCCCCCATGCGGCAGGGGGCTCCCCCGGGGTGGGCGGCGCCCAAGGCCGACCTGGTCTTCGACGTAGGAGATCACCCAGTCAACACCGTTGGTTCGGGTGTGCTTCCGATGCTTTGCATGCCGACCATCTATAGTGTAGCCATCACCAAGACCCTCATTGACGGCGGCACAGGCCTCAACATGCTATCCGTGGAGGCCTTTAGTCTTCTTCACGTACCGCTCGAGCGGCTCCGCCCCAGCCGGTCCTTCTCTGGAGTCGGCGGCGGCTCCTCCAACCCCCTGGGGCAAATCCGTCTCCCCGTGACGTTCGGTACGTGCGACAACTACCGCACCGAGCTAATCGACTTTGACATCGCCCGCATTAATTTGCCGTATAAGGCCATCCTCGGGTACTTAGCGCTGGCCCAGTTCATGGCAGTGACTCATCCTGCCTACAACCTCATGAAGATGCCAGGAAGCAATGGCGTCCTTACCGTGGCCGGGGACACCAAGGAAGCTGTGGTGGCCCTGAAGCTAGCCTTTAGGGCCACGGCGGCAGCTTGCTCAGCCGACAAGGCCATGCCCAGGGCCAAGGGGGTTGCGCCGACCAAGGAGAAGCTGTTGTTCACTCTAGGTCAAGCCAAGACGAAGCAGATACCAGTCGACATGGACGGGGCCTTTGGCACTATCTTTATCATAGGCGCCGACCTTGCCCCAGCTCAAGAGAAGGAGTTGGTGGACTTCCTGCGAGCGAACAAGGAAGTATTCGCCTTAGAGCCCAAGAAGCTAGTTGGGGTCCCGAGAGGAGTAATTGAACATCATCTGTGGGTGTGCCCCAACGTGCGCCCTGTGAAGTAGAAGGCGAGGCGGCAATCCGTGGAAAAGGAGTCCGTCATCGTTCAGGAAACCTGCAAGCTGGAGGCAGCAGGTGTCATTCGTGAGGTCCGGTACCCGAAGTGGCTGGCAAACCTGGTCGTTGCGCCAAAGAAAGGAGGAAAGGAACACATGTGTGTCGACTTCACCAACCTCAAAAATGCTTGCCCTCAAGACCCGTTTCCGCTACCGTGCATCGACCAGATTGTCGACTCCACCGCGGAGTGTGACCTGCTGTGCTTCCTGGATGAGTTCTCAGGATGCCACGAGATCAAGTTGGCAGTGGAAGATGTGGAGAAGACAGCTTTCTTAACCCCATGTGGGGTATACTGCTATACTTGTATGCCATTCATACTGCGCAACACAGGAGCAACCTTCCAGCAGCTGATGCACATCGCCTTGGGGCGGCAGCTCGGGAGGAACGCTGAGGCCTACATCGACGACATTGTGGTAAAATCTCGGGAAGCAAGAACATTGATTCAGGACCTGGAGGAGACCTTCACGAGCCTGCACCAGGTGGAACTGCGGCTCAATCCGGAGAAGTGCGTGTTTGGTGTCCCTTCCGGCTAGCTCCTGGGCTTCCTCGTATCCCACAGAGGGATCGAGGCCAACCCGGAGAAGGTCAAGGAAATCGAAGACATGACTCCACCACAAAACCTCAAGGAGATGCAGAAGCTTGCAGGCTGTGTGACTTCGTTGGGACGTTTCATCTCCAAGTTAGGGGAGCGCGCGCTGCCATTCTTCAAGCTGATGAAGAAGAAGGGTCTGTTCGAATGGACCCCGAGGCTGACCTGGCGTTTCAAGACCTCAAGAGATACTTGACCAGCCCACCGGTCATGGTGGCGCCTCGTCCTCACGAGCCCTTGGTACTCTACCTGTCCGCCACACCGCACTCCGCCAGCGCGGGGTTGGTGGCCCTCAGGGAGGGGCCCGGGGTCGAGGACCCGCCAAGTGGAGTCGCCAAGCTGGATTAGGAAGCTCACCACCAAGACGATGCACCTGAGACAGCGGCTGCCATGACAGGTCATCAAGCCCAAGGGGATGGAAACCCGCAGGAAACACCTGAGTCCCCGGGAGCTAAAAACCCCGTCAGCTCTCGCACCATGGTCGAGCATCCAGTATACTTTGTCAGCACAGTCCTGCGAGATGCGAGGGCGCGATACCCCATGCCTCAGAAGCTCTTGCTCGCACTCCTGGTGGCCTCGCGCAAGCTGCGCCACTACTTCCAAGGTTACCCCATCGAGGTCGTTTCAGCCTACCCATTGGAGATAGTGCTCAGAAGCCCCAATTCTGCGGGAAGGGTCGCCAAATGTACCATCAAGCTGTAGGCGTTCGACCTGGAGTTCAGCACAACCAGAGTCATCAAGGGGGCTGCGCTCGCCGACTTTGTGGCGGAATGGACTGACACCCCGGAGATCGAAGCAGGCGAGAATCGATCCCTCTCGCCAGGAAGTGAGGTGCCAGATGGTTGGGTCATGTACTTCGACAGCGCGTTTGTGCGTCAGGGCGCGGGAGCTGGAGTCATGCTTATCTCGCCCACTCAGGACAAGCTTTACTATGTCGTGCAACTCCGCTTCCAGCGGGGCGAGAAGGTATCCAACAACATCACAGAGTATGAGGGCCTCATCGCCGGTCTCAATGCGGCAGTGGCCCTGGGAGTGAAGCGCCTCACCGTCAAAGGAGACTCACAGCTCCTCGTCAACTTCTCCAACAAGGTGTACGAGCCAAAGGATGAGCACATGGAGGCCTACCTCGCGGAGGTGCGCAAAATGGAGAAGCAGTTCCTGGGTCTAGAACTACAGCATGTACCTCGTGGCACCAACAAAGAGGCCAATGACATCGCCAGAAGAGCATCCAAGCGGCAACCCCAAGAGCCTGGCGTCTTCGAGGAGCGGCTCTTCAAGCCCTCTGCCGCACCTCCGCCTGCAGAGCTGGTGCCATCTCAGGAGGAACTGCCCCAGCCTCCAGCCTCGGGAGCCCCCACCTGCGGCCCGACCTCAAGAGCGTGCCTCCTCTTAGCACTTGAGCCTCAGGAGGGGAGCTGGATCGAAGAGTTCAAGGCATACCTGACACAAGGCACGCTTGTCGGTGTCAAAACCGGCGGATCTCGGGTAGGGGGTCCCGAACTGTGCGTCTAAGGTCGATGGTAACAGGAGACAAGGGACACGATGTTTACCCAGGTTCGGGCCCTCTCTATGGAGGTAATACCCTATGTCCTGCTTGATTGATATTGATGAATATGAGCATTACAAGAGTTGATCTACCTCGAGATCGTAATGGCTAAACCCTAGAGGTCTAGCTTGCATGGCTATGATAATGAATCTGTCCTATCCGGACTAAGTCCTCTGGTTTATATAGACACCGGGAGGATCTAGGGTTACACAAGGTCGGTTATAAAGAAAGGAATCTACATATTCGGTCACCAAGCTTGCCTTCCACGCCAAGGAGAGTCCCATCCGGACATAGGTGCAGTCTTCAGTCTTCGTATCTTCACAGCCCATCAGTCCGGCCCATGGCTAACAGGTCGAACGCCCGAGGACCCCTTAGTCCAGGACTCCCTCGGTAGCCCCCGAACCAGGCTTCAATGACGAGGTGTTCGGCGCGCTGACTATCTTCGGCATTGCAAGGCGGGTTCCTCCTCCAACGTCTTCCAAGTAGTGTGTTCGGCTTTCAATTCAATATCGCACCCCTCGGCTTCTGTACATTTATGACTTCATCCTCCACGTGTCGGGTGAATGTGGACGGTCAGGGTATTTTTTGCAAATAAAACCCTAGCCTTGCAAGAAAGAGTCTCTATTTAAAGATATTGGATCTCAGATCCTTTCGGCACCACGCGGATAAAATCCTCAGATACTGCCAGGCAAAACCATTCCAACATGGCCAACATTCCTAGCTCCTCTTCCCGTTCCAACCTAGAGAGACGCGAGTGGGAGAGGTGCTCCGTGTCCCACGGCCAATTGGTGAAGCTGCAAACATAGGGATTTCCCCCTCCTGCATATCTGGTCCCTTTTCGAGCAGGATTGGCCTCCTTCAACAGCAAAACCCAGGCGGAGGATTTCCCCAATCCGTCTGTGGGAGAACGAGTGTGCTTCGTCCCCTATCTGCTGAGGGGCGTGGGATTTCCAATTCACCCATTCCTTCGAGGGATTGTGGAGTACTATGGCCTCCAGCTGCATAATTTTACCCCAGCCTCCGTCCTGCACATTGTGGGTTATGTCGCTTTATGCGAACTATTCCTGGGTTGCGAGGCCCATTTCGATTTGTGGAGAAGACTCTTCTGCCTCGTCCCTCGCAATCAAGGTGGGTCAATTTTTGAAGTGGGAGGAGCCGAAGTGTGGCGCATCGCCGGGACTGGATACCTGTCTGGCACACCGAAGAAAGCTCCTGAAGAGTGGCCTTCCGAATGGTTCTACATCGACAACGTTGCTCTACCCGACCCCATCTGCCTAGGCCTCCCCAAGTTTTCAAATGCTCCACCGAAGAAACGCCATAGCTGGCGTCCTTTGAGCCTCGAGGAAGAGGATAGTGCGGAGGTCAGCCTGCTGCTGGGCAAGATTAAGGCGCTTGCCTAGTCCGGATTGTCAATAATCGAGGCAATGGCGATCTCTATAACGTATGGGGTCCAACCACTCCAATACGGAGGGCTGCCCATGTGGCATTATAACGGGGAAGACGACGCCTCACACTATGGTCGGAAGGGCCCGAAGACCCCCGCCGCCCTGGCCAAAATACTGGCCGAGCTGTATAAAGGGGAGAAGGAGGAGTTCACCCGTCTCCAATATCGAGACGGATTTTCCATGTATAATCCTCCCAGTTGGGTAAGGTTCAGCTCCACTATTGTAATCTTGTCCCTGAATCATTCTTGACAAGCATCATCTTATCTGCTCATAACAGGAATGGCGAAAGGTTATCGAGGGGATCCATGACCCTGCCCCTCAGCCGGAGAATCACAATTGGGATCTTGACCCCGGATATGAGGAAGATCCGGACATATTTGTGCAGCTTGAGGATGGAATATTCTATCAGATGAGATACGATGGTACATATGTACCCATTATCACCGATTACCCCTGCCTCCTTCCTGCTTCACGTGTAAGTAATCCGAAGACACCTTATCCAAAAGAGTTTTATCATTCCTCCTTACCCACCACACTGTACTGTGTTTAAAAGGGGAAGCGTTTGGCACGCCATGCTGCCCCGGGAGCATCTACAAAGAGAACGTCCCCCATACCAGGCAAGCCTTCTAAGAGGAAGGCAAACGAAGTTACGTCCGGGCCTTCATCAAAGAGGTAAGAATTTGCAAGTATGCACCTTGGCATTCACATCCAACTGTGACCTTTCCGTTTACCCTGTATCAGGAAAAAGGTGTGCCGAACTATATCCGGGGGTCCGGCCGGTCATACTTCCCGCAGCCAGGATTCGAATCCTGCCGTGAAGGCGGGGGCTGATGCAGGGATGACGCCGGACTGTCCTCCAGCCGAGGACTCGGATGATGTATCCGTCACCAACTCGGAAGTGGTGAGCACCATGAATCATCGGCGCCGCAGGGCCGTTTTACAAGACCCTGGCTTTTCGGAAGAGTCATTTAATGCCTTCAGCTCGGCCGATGCATATATCCGAGCTGCTCGAGATGGGCTTAATAGAGCCACAAAACAGCATTTAAAAGATGTGCAGGTAAGTTTGTTTTGTCTAACTATGGTAACCATATGCTAGTAGCCCCCGAGACTTAAAGTAGTTGAAACAACTGATTTAAGGATCAATGTACAACCAGGTGCTTACGGAGAAGAACACCCTGTTAACTCAGGAACTATAAAAGTGTCCGAGCCAGCTGTCTCCTGCCAATGCCGAACTGGAGAAATCCAAGAAGACATCCCCCGGTAATGTTTCCCTCCATCGAGAAATCATAATTGTACACTAATAATGCTAATCTGGTTGCCTATCTTTGTATTGGATCGTTAGACCAATTGCGAGAGCAGCTGGACGCCACTCGAAGCAAAGAACACAGAGCCAAAAAACTACTAGCAGCGGGCGAGCATGTGTTAACAAAAGTCGTTCAGGAGAAAAAGAAGCTCCAGGATTCGAACAGCAAACTGGGCGAAGAACTGAAAGATGTGCGAGCTCAGCTAGCTGACTCTGTGAAGGAGAACAAAAAACTGCGAGGCGGCATATTCAGTATGTGGCCGTATTTATCTTATAACAGTTTGGAAGTAACATTAGCTGATATAGCTGTGATTGCAGGTGTATTGACAGGACGCCCTGAAGAGGAGGTGTCCGGATCATCAAGTGATCTTCTGCAAGGGTTGTTGCAGTTGCACGAGCAAGCTCGGCAGGCAATGCGGAGTGTAGCCAAGGCCTTATGTCCATCCGACTCCCCTCCAGGGAGTATGGAGAAGCTGGTAGAGCTATTCAAGGGAGCGCGGTGGCGTATCCGACTATGGAAGATATCGGCCTGCCAAGAGGGTGCGCTAGAGGCCTGGGCCATGGTAAAAACGCGGCATACCAAGCTGGATCCGAATTACATTGCCTGGGTTGGACTGTTAGGGTCGAATGGGGAAGAAATTCTCGTTAGTTTAGCATATGACCAAGTGGAGGTGGCCGCTAGATATTCCCAATAGGATTGTAAGTTAGACTGCCTGTTGGATGGTATAGAGGAGGAAGTCTTTAAGTCTTGAGTGACTATGTACTTTCCTTCTAGCTGGATAATAAAGACAATTGTCATGGCCTACCTTTTCGCTTCAACCTCTGGACCCGAAGGTGCGGAGTGTTTCCGAATACCCTAACGGTGGAATATACCGGGGTATGCATGGGAACCAGGCGTAGGGGCCATAGTTGCTTGAACAGACAATGTGTATCCGGCTAGTTATGTTATATTACATTATGTAAGAAACATCTTCCAGAGAGAATAGTTCCGTTAAGGGTTCCTTTCCCTGGGTGTGCATGCATTTAATGTGCATGTTTGAACTGTGATTGAAAAAATCATAGAGTAAGTAACATCTGGGGTTTCACAATGGATTGAATGCAAAAACGTCTTTAATTCGCCGACCGAATATTCCCTTAAGAACGCTAGCTTTCGGCTTCACCCAGTCTGAGGTACACATGCGGATGACCCGGCAGTAACAATCGTAGAGGTGCTCCCTTTATGCCCTAGTCGAACTAACGGGAACGTAGGGCATACGCACAGGAACCAGGCAACCCAGCTTGGCCAAAACTTAAGTCACATCGATGCATATAGTGGCGAAGAAAAGGTACATATGGAAAAACGCATATGTGGTGAGCTTGATGCTCGAAGAATAATAGCAAGCTTCTGTACGAGAAGCCCCCAGGTATAATGAACGTACATATGTAGACATGTACGCATCAGGTAAGGACAGTCTAAGCGTACTGAATTCGTAAGGCTAAAGAGCAAAACGAAAAAAGGTAAAAAAACAAAAAGAGGGAAAAAATAACGTTAATAACAGGAGGGAGGAGACGAACACAGAGTTCGGCGCTAGGCATAAAATTGTCGTAGTCTGGCCGCATTCCAGGGGTTCGGCTCCAGGTGATTGTCTGACGCATCATGCAGGCGGTACGCTCCTCTGGTGAGAACTTCGTCAATGATGAAGGGACCCTCCCACTTGGGCTTGAGTTTGTCCTTTTTCTTCTCCGGCAGGCGTAGAACGAGTTCACCAACATTATAAGTCTTGGCCCGCACTTCTGTGCTTTGATACTTGTGAGCCTGCTGTTGATAAAATGCGGAACGGGCTTTTGCGACGTCGCGCTCCTCCTCCAAGGCATCTAGTCTGTCCTGCCGATCAAGATTGGCTTGTCTCTCTTTGTACATGCGCACTCGAGGTGAGTCATGAATAATGTCATAGGGTAACACTGCTTCTCCACCGTACACTATGAAGAAAGGTGTATATCTAGTAGTGTGGTTGGGCGTGGTCCACAGCCCCCAGAGTACGGAGTCAAGTTCCTCCAGCCAGTGCTTTTCTGATTCTTTCAAAGACTGCACTAGTCTAGGTTTGATGTCGCTCATAATAAGACCATTAGCCCGTTCGACTTGACCGTTTGTCTGCAGGTGATAGACAGAGGCGTAATCGAGCTTAATGCCTAGATTAGTACACCAGGTTTTCACTTCATCGGCTGTGAAATTAGAGCCATTATCGGTGATTATGCTGTGTGGGACACCATAACGGGACACCATGCCGAATATAAAATCTATTACTGGCCCTGCTTCGGCCGTTTTGACTGGTTTGGCCTCTATCCACTTAGTGAATTTTTATCACCATGACCAACAGATACTTTTTCTTATGGCTTCCTCCTTTAAGGGGTCCAACCATGTCGAGTCCCCAGAACGCAAAAGGCCAAGTGATGGGGATTGTTTGTAAGGCAGTGGGGGGCACATGGCTTTGGTTGGCAAAGAGTTGGCATCCGACGCAACGTTGGACAAGGTCCTGTGCATCTGCTCGGGCCGTCGGCCAATAAAACCCTGTACGGAAGGCCTTGCTAACAAGGGCCAGAGCTGCGGCATGGTGACCACCGAGTCCGGCGTGAATTTCAACCAAGAGCTGCCGCCCTCTTCCTCGGAGATACATCGTTGAAGAACTCCGGTAGTGCTTTTCTTGTAGAGTTGTCCATCATGAACCTTGTAGGCCTTTGATCGCCGGACAATTCAGTGGGCCTCATTCTGGTCCTCGGGAAGCTCCTTCCTGTTAAGGTAGGCCAGGAAGGGTTCGGTCCATGGGGCAATGACTGCCATGATGAGATGCGTCGATGGTGTTATTTCAGTGGCTGAGCCTCCGATGACGTCGGTGTTTCCAGGATCTAGGGTTATGTTTGGATCCGTAATAATGTTGCCGCTTTCCCCTGCCACACCACAGATGGCTTAAAAAGTCGTTCCAGAAAGATATTAGGTGGGACGGGGTCGCGCTTAGCGCCGATACAAGAAAGAACGTCCGCCACTTGATTACTTTCGCGAGCCACATGATGGAACTCGAGCCCCTCGAACTGGGCCGACATTTTTATGACTGCGTTACGATAAGCTGCCATCTTCGGATCTTTGGCGTCGAAGTCTCCATATATTTGAGATATTGCAAGGTTTGAGTCCCCACGCACTTCTAGGCGTTGTATGCCCATGGAGACGGCCATCCCAAGACCATGCAATAAGGCCTCATATTCGGCTGCGTTATTGCAGTCTGTGTATAGTATTTGCAGTACGTACTGAACGACATCTCTAGTAGGGGGCATTAAAACAACGCCCGCTCCTAGCCCTGCCAGCATTTTGGAGCCATCGAAATACATAACCCAATTGGAATATGTGTCGTACTCTTTAGGGAGTTCAGCCTCTGTCCATTCGACAACGAAGTCAGCAGTAATTGTGATTTAATAGCTCGACGTGGTTTATATGTAATGTCAAATGGGAGGAGCTCAATGGCCCATTTAGCAATCCAGCCCATGGCATCGCGGTTGTTTATAATGTCATTGAGTGGTACTTCGGAAGCCATCATAATCGAACACTCCTGGAAGTAGTGGCGGAGCTTTCGGGATGCCATGAAGACCGCGTATGCTATCTTTTGATAATGGAGGTACCGGGATTTGCCTGGTGTATGGACAGTGGATACATAGTATACTGGCTTCTGAAGCGGGGATTTATGTCCGTCCTGTTCTTGTTCAACGACGAGCACGGCGCTCACCACCTGATGTGTTGCCGATATGTATAATAACATCGGTTCGCCGGCGTTTGGCGCGGCTAGTATTGGATTGCTCACGAGGAGGGTTTTTATTTCCTCCAGTCCGGCTGTTGTCGCGTCCGTCCACTCGAGGTGATCGGTTCGCCATAGAAGGCGATAGAGTGGCAGTGCCTTTTCTCCCAATCTGGAGATAAAGCGGCTTAGAGCTGCCACGCAATCCGCAAGCTTTTGAACTTGTTTAAGGTCTGTTGGCGTAGCCAATTGTGACAAAGCTCGGATTTTGGCTGGATTTGCTTCAATTCCTCTATTGGAAATGATGAAGCCCAGCAGTTTTCCGGCCAGGACGCTGAAAATGCACTTTTCCGGATTGAGCTTAATGTCATACACGCAGAGATTGTCGAATGTGAGACGTAAATCATCTATTAGTGTTTTGATGTTCCTAGTTCTGATGACAACGTCATCCACATAAGCTTCAACCGTCTTGCCGGTCTATTTCTCCAAGCATGTTTGAATCATGCGTTTGTATGTGGCGCCTGCGTTCTTGAGTCCGAAGGGCATGGTGTTGAAGCAGAATGGCCCATATGGGGTGATGAATGTTGTTGCAGCTTGATCAGACTCCTTCATTTTGATTTGATGGTATCTGGAATATGCGTCAAGGAAGCATAGTGAGTCGTGTCCTGCGGTAGCGTCAATGATTTGATCAATGCGGGGGAGGGGGAAGGGATCCTTGGAGCAAGCCTTATTGAGGTCTTTGAAATCGACGCACAAGCGCCAGGATTTGTCCTTCTTTGGTACCATTACCAAGTTTGCCAGCCAGTCCGGATGTTTTATTTCTCTAATGAATCCGGCCTCAATTAGCTTGGCTAGCTCTTCCCCCATAGCTTGACATTTGGGTTCTGAAAAGCGCCGCAGTGTTTTCTTGACTGGCCTATATCCCTTCAATATATTGAGGTTGTGTTCGGCAAAGCTCGCGTGGGATTCCTGGCATATCAGAAGGGTGCCAGGCGAATATATCCCAATTCTCGTGTAGGAACTCTCGTTGAGCGGCGTCAACCGTCGGGTCTAGTTGTGCTCCAATGGATGTTGTCTTCTTCGGATCCGTTGGATGGACTTGGAATTTGACTATTTCTTCTGCCGGTTTGAAGGAGGTGGATTTGGGTCGTTTGTCTAGGACCACATCATCCCTGTCCAGCATGGAGCGCGGCGCGGTTAACTCTTCGGCCGCGAGGGCTTTAGATAATGCCTCGAGGGCCAGGGACGCGGTTTTATTCTCGGCACGGAGTGCTATGTCCGGATCACTAGCTAGAGTGATTATACCATTGGGCCCGGGCATCTTAAGCTTCATGTACCCGTAATGGGGTACTTCTTGAAAGCGTGTAAAAGCATCTCGCCCTAAGAGGGCGTGATATCCGCTGTTGAAGGGGGCCACTTGGAAGGTTATTTCTTCGGACCGATAGTTCTCCGGTGTGCCGAATACCATGTTGAGTGTGATTTTTCCCACACACCTTGCCTCCCGACTGGGAATGATTCCTCGGAAGGTGGTGTTGCTTTGCTCGATGCGGCTCCTGTCTATTTCCATTTTTCGTATTGTATCCTCATAGATGAGGTTTAGTCCGCTGTCGCCGTCCATGAGAACCTTGGTGAGCCAAAAGCCATCCACAATTGGGCTGAGGACCAAGGCGGCTGGTGCTCGGACTGTCGTGTGTTTGGCTCGTCGCCAGTGTTAAAGGTTATCGTCGTGTCGTTCCATGGGTTTATTGTTGCCATCTGGCAGACTTCGGCGAGTTCGCGGCGTTCCCTTTTGCGCCTATTGTTTGAAGCGAATGTCTCAAAGACCGTCAGTACTCTAGGGTCGTCGTCTTCTGGAGGGTGTTGCTCTGCAGTGTTTTCGGTAAGGATGTCCTCGCCGCTTTTGGCTACCTGCCGGGGTATCCAACATGTCTAAGGCTGTGGGTTGGTATGGTATCCGATGTGGTATGTATTTTGAATGGGCCATCGAGCCAGCCCTCCAGAATGGTTCCGCGCCATGTAATGGGTTTGTATTTCTTGAATATTGGATTGGGCGCGTCATAGGGGTGCGCCCTTTTCGCCTGGACCAGTGGTTGAGTTGGGACCGGTGGCTCCCAAGCTGTCTGATCTCTCCAGGTGCTTTCCATTGTGTTTAACTTCTGTACGATAGTTGCCAAGTCAGCGAAGTGTAGTATGCGGCGGCGATTAATGGCGTTGAGAATTCCTTCGTTCGTGCAATTGTTGCGGAACGGTGATATCGCGTCCTCGTCACGGCAATCTTTAACCTTGTTCTTGACAAGGAGGAATCTGGCCCAAAAGTGGTGGACCGTTTCCTGATACTGCTGTTGTATGCTTGTGAGAGCGCTTATGTCTGGGTGGGTGGGTGGAGTTGGATTTGAGCCCTGACCCGATCGATGATCCAGAGTCTGAGGTTTTTCCAGACTGAACAGTCCGGGCTCTGGAGTATCTTCTGATTTTTGAAGCTTATCGTCCGACTCTATGTTCGGAGGACAAGGCGTGCCTTTCTGCCGGTAGGTGTCCGGCTTCTCGAGGTCGGAGATCCGAACATAGTTCGTCCTCAATATAGAGGAAGGGTTATCTTGCTCCTCGACTACCGCTATCTGGTGGGTGATCGGTGGAGAGTTAATCTCTCTCTGGTCGGGTTTAAGCCCAATCCGATCATAGTCTATAGCGACCCCCAAGGCGGCAATGTGATCTAGGAGTTCGTTCAAAGATGGAAACTCCGTCAGATCCATCCGTTTGGCGTATTCAGAATCAACGCAGAGGCGATTTTCGATGACTCGAGAGGTCATCATCATCGGCTCAAAGGCCGAGCGGGCGATCATGGTAAAACCGCCCAGCCAAAGGCTTTGGCCTAAGGCCAGAGCTCGTCTGGAGGTGATATTTTCCTTGACGATAAGTCGAGCCATCAACCCTTCCCGACGACGGCACAGTGGAACTCTCAATGAAAGCACCAATGTCGGTGTCAAAACCGGCGGATCTTGGGTAGGGGGTCCCGAACTGTGCGTCTAAGGTCGATGGTAACAAGAGACAAGGGACACGATGTTTACCCAGGTTCGGGCCCTCTCTATGGAGGTAATACCCTACGTCCTGCTTGATTGATATTGATGAATATGAGTATTACAAGAGTTGATCTACCTCAAGATCGTAATGGCTAAACCTTAGAGGTCTAGATTGCATGGCTATGATAATGAATCTGTCCAATCTGGACTAAGTCCTCCGGTTTATATAGACACCGGGAGGATCTAGGGTTACACAAGGTCGGTTATAAAGAAAGGAATCTACATATTCGGTGACCAAGCTTGCCTTCCACGCCAAGGAGAGTCCCATCCGGACACCGGTGTAGTCTTTGATCTTCGTTTCTTCACAGCCTATCAGTCCGGCCCATGGCTAACATGCCGGACGCCCGAGGACCACTTAGTCCAGGACTGCCTCAACGCTGCCGGAGAAGGAGGAAGACGGACGTGTGGCCCGGCAGGCTACGGTGTACTGCATTCAGGACGGTGAGCTATACAGAAAGCGGCAAATGATGTTTATCTACGATGTATTTCTAGGGAACAGGGGAAGGAGTTGCTGACTGACATACATGGCAGAGACGGCGGGCACCACTCGTCGCCGCGCACCTTGGTCGGCAAAGCTTTCAGTAGCGGGTTCCACTGGCCCATAGCGCTCAACGACGCGGCCGAGCTGGTGAAGTCCTGCAAGGCTTGCCAATTCCACGCCAAGCAGATCCACCAGCCGGCTCAGGGCCTCCAGATTATCCCGCTCTCATGGCCATTCACGGTATGGGGGCTGGATATCCTGGGTCCATTCTCGCGAGCGCCTGGAGGTTACCGCTACCTCTACGTCGCCATCAACAAGTTCACCAAGTGGGCGGAAGTGGAAGCCGTCTGCACCATCCCAGCCGAGTCAGCAGTCAAGTTCATCAAGGGCGTCGTGAGCCGATTTGGGGTCCCTAATCGCATCTTCACCGACAACAGTTCTCAGTTCACTAGCAATCTCTTCAAAACATATTGTGCCAACCTTAGGACGCAGATCTGCTACGCCTCCGTGCACACCCCAGGAGCAACGGCCAAGCCGAACGCGCCAACACGGAAGTCCTCAGAGGTCTCAAGACTAGGTCCTTCAAGAAGAAGCTCGAGGCCTGCGGCAGGGGCTGGCACGACGAGCCCTAGTCCGTGATGTGGTTCATCCGCACCACCGCCACCAGGCCGACCGGTGAAACCCCATTCTTCCTCGTCTACGGAGCAGAAGAGGTTCTCCCACATGAGGTCAAGCATCGCTCCACGCAGGTCCTGGCATTTGATGAAATGCAGCAGGACGCCATGCGGGGCATGGATCTCGTGCTGGGGGAGGAACGCCACCGCGAAGCCTTGCTCTGAGCTGCGAGGTACCAGCAGGCAATGCGGCGGTACCACAGCCGTAGCGTCCGCTCCAGGACACTCGAGGTGGGTGACCTTGTCCTGAGGCGGGTGCTCTCCAGGGAAGGGCTGCACAAGCTCTCGCCCTTGTGGGAGGGCCCGTTTCGGATCGCCCACGTCTCCAGGCCTGGCGCCGCGCGCCTGGAGACGCAGGACGGGGTCCCCATCCAGAATGCCTGGAACATCCAGCACCTCAGGAAGTTCTACCCATGAAGCAAGGCCCGATGCCTGTGAAGCAAGGCCTAGTGCCTGTGAAGAATCTCTGCTCATGACACTCTCACGTAATAATGAGTAGGGCTATACACGCCCCGAAGTCTCAGGAGTGCCGCCCTCGGGCCTTGGGGACTCCCTCCCATGACTAGTGGCAGCACTTAGCTCCGCGCTGGTGAGAAGACAAGAAGACTAGACTAGGTGCCGGACATGGATTTTCATTTGCTTTCTGCAGTTGGCTTGCCCCTCTTTAATCGAAATTTGCTTTCCAGTGTCGCTTGTTGATCTTGTTCCTTCGATTATGCCCCTGTTTCTGCCTTTGGTTCTTTGTTTGGCATGTACCCTCTCTCACGTCCCTCGCGAGGGGAATGGACAGGTGCCCCTCGGGTCCTCCCCCTCGTGAGTGTTTTGTCTGTTTTACGCGAGGCATCCTCATTCGAGCCGCAAGCTGGTGCACCCCCCTCGATCCATGCCCCTCGGGTACCGCGACACGAGGCGATGGGTCGTGGCCATACGCAGGTGACGTGCGCTAGACAACAGACTACAATGACATGGACCAGGTACGGATCTCCTAGCAAATTTTCGTAGTTCCTCCTCGTCAGGTACGGAGAAACGCGCATCTCGCGAAGCGGGATCTACCTCATGCACATCGAGCTAAGTCATTCTACGCGCATGCATAAATCATGACGTTGCAACACAACACATGAATGATAAACACATCATAACAACCCGGAAATCATAGTTTGTTGCACGCCCCCACGGGGCCCCATACTTGTATTTCTCTAATGCAGGAAGGGAAGGAAGAACGAAACAAAAGCGGGACGTGCTCCTGCGGCAGGTCACGAGGACGGGCTTGCGGCGCTCTCCTGAGCTCAGCCGGACCCCTCCTCGTGCTTCTCGGAAGCGCAGCGACGAGTCGACCCGCTGCCACCTTCAAAGCGGGCACGACGGCGTGGCGGCTGGTCATAGCTGCCGCTGCTGGAGCTGCTATCGGAAGTAGAGTCGCCGTAGCTGGACGAGACATGGCTGGGCCCACCTCCCTCCTTGTCACGACCATCACCAAGGCCGAGCACCTCGTCGCCATTGTTGTCCTCGGGACAGCACCGAACACGGCGACCATCTTCCTTGAACACCCTCACAAAGAGGGTCACATCATCGTCATACTTGAAGTGGAGGGCACACCGCCTGCCCAGCCCGCGCGCACAGGCAAAGGTCTGCACCAGCAACCGTCCGCCTACAGCTAGAGACCGCCTGGATCTGCGGACGGCAGCTCGCCAACGAAGAACCGCGGGAGCTGAAACCAGGTGCCAGCCGGGTTCTCGAACCACACGATGAACTCCGGTATCACCTCCGCCACGTGGAAGCCTGCCCGAGAGGCCGCGCAACCAAGGTACGCCTCACCTCCTCAACAGGGCTGCCACGACCTAGGCGGCTGCCACCACACGAAGAGGCGCCACCGCGGCTGCGAGGGGTCGCGGCGGGGGTAGCAGTGTGCTTGCGGGGGCGACCGCGCCCCCTCTTGGGCGGAGGTGAGCCAGGCCCCTCCCGGCGAGCTTTCCCCTTCTCTGCGGCTGAGAGCCTCTTCACAGGCGCCATGGGCGTCACTGCCGGCGGTGGAGCAAGGAAGAAGAAGCAAGAGAGGCAAAGCAGACACGGGTGATGGGGGCTCCGCCCCTACTTCCTATTTATAGCCAAGGGGAGGCCAACCGCCAGCATCCACGATCTAAAGTAATAATAATCTTTTTCCTCCATGCAGCAGGGACCCGTCAAGTCGGGCAGTTGCCGAGGCTGCGTGGGGAAGTGGAGACGCCCACGTCCAATCAATCTCCATGTGTCGACCAAGGCCGCAGGCTGTTGGTGCTCGCGGCGCTCCGCACTTACCCTTTGGCTTCGCCTCGAAGCCAAGCCCGAGCGTGCCTTGGGCCCAGGGGCTACTGTCGGCGTTCTGGGAACGGGGGTCCCCAGACTTGCCTGCCTGTGGCCCGTAGCGTGGCTCCTCCAGCGGCCCCGTATGGCCCATCTTCACCAGAAAGCACCCAAGACCCTCGCGAGGGGCCAAGCCTCGCGAGGCGGATGACGCAATACCTTCTCAGGGGTGGCCTCACCAGGATGGCTCATGAGGGGCGGAGAGATCAAGGCAAGGCGAACCTCGCGAGGTTCCAATGACGCAAGCCATGACGATCAAGACCAGGCGGGCGCCAGCACGCACAGTGTCCTCGTTTCCTCTTTGGTGCTAAATGGGCAAGCGCAGGCGAGGAGTCCCGAGGCATCACGCAAAGGTTTCCATACCGGTGCAACAAGACCAAGACCAGCAGGACGGCAGGATGGAGCTCACTGTGGAGCCCAGGACGACGTCACCACCAGAGCCTTTGGCAGGCGAAGACTACTTTTGTCAGGATAACTTGTACTAGTTGTCTCCCTTCGAATTTGGCCGTTGTGGGATCCCTTCCCGCTCAATATTTGGGGAGAGGACCAGGGCCTCTATAAATAGGACTAGCCACCACCATAACTAGCGGGATGATGGGAGAGGGAGATCATCCTCACCGCATAAGCTCACCGAGCACAAGAACACCTCTCCTCAGGAGGCTGTTCTTCCCTTGTAACTGTCCATCCACAGCCCAAGAGGCAATCCACCACACCACACTGGAGTAGGGTATTACACCACAACGGTGGCCTGAACCAGTATAAATTTTGTGTCTCATATTCTTTGGGCCCGTCAAGCTAGGCCGTGAGATCGTTGAGTGCGCAAGCTAGAGAGGGGGGAGATCTCCGTGTGCACCCTAGTGTTCGAACCTCAAGGGTTTTGCCGGAACCCGAAATCCGACATATGCACATGCTCCTAGGAGGATATATTGGTAGGAAAAGACCATCACTCGTCCCCGACCGCCACTCATAAGGAAGACAATCAAAAATACCTCATGCTCCAACTCCGTTACATAACGGTTCACCATACGTGCATGCTACGGGACTCACAAATCTTAACGCAACCATTTCTCAAATTCACAATTACTCACTAGGATGACTCTAATATCACCATCTCTATATCTCAAAAAAATCATAAGGAATCAAACTTCTCATAGTATTCAATGCCCTTTATATGAAAGTTTTTATTATATCCCTCTTGGATGCCTATCATATTAGGACTAAATTTATAACCAAAGAAAATTACCATGCCTTTAGAGACTCTCAAAATAATATAAGTGAATGATGAGAGTTCAACAATTTCCACAAAATAAAGTCACATGTGCTCTAAAAAGATATAAAGTGAAGCACTAGAGCAAAATTGCCTAGCTAAAAAGATATAAGTGAAGCGCATAGAGTATTTTAATAAATCACGATTCATGCGTGTCCCTCTCAAAAGGTGTGTACAACAAGGATGATTGTGGCAAACTAAAAGCAAAGACTCATATTATACAAGACGCTCCAAGTAAAACACATATCATGTGGTGAATAAAAATATAGCCTCAAGTAAAGTTGCCGATGGACGAAGACGAAAGAGGGGATGCCTACCGGGGCATCCCCAAGATTAGGCTCTTGTTTGTACTTGAATATTACCTTCGGGTGCCTTGGGCATCCCCAAGATTAGGCTCTTGTTTGTACTTGAATATTACCTTGGGGTGCCTTGGGCATCCCCAAGCTTAGGCTTTTGCCACTCCTTATTCCATAGTCCATCAAATACTTACCAAAACTTGAAAACTTCACAACACAAAACTCAACAGAAAATATCATAAGCTCCGTTAGTATAAGAAAATAAATCACCACTTTTGGTACTGTTGTGAACTCATTTTTTATTTATATTCATGCAATATCTACTTTATTCCAACTTTTCCATGGTTCATACCCCCCGATACTACCCATAGATTCATCAAAATAAGCAAACAACACATAGAAAACAGAATCTGTCAAAAACAGAACAATCTGTAGCAATCTGGAACTCCCGAATACTTCTGTAACTCCACAATTTCTGAAAAATTAGGAAAACCTAAGAAAATTGTTTATTAACCTTATGCAAAAGGAATCAATATTTTATCACGCTTATGTTAAAAATAAGAATTTTTTTCCTGAGCGCAAAAGTTTCTGTTTTTCAGCAAGATCAAATCAACTATCATCATAAGCCATCCTAAAGGTCTTACTTGGCACAAACACTAATTGTCGGTGTTCTGGGAACGGGGGTCCCCAGACTTGCCTGCCTGCGGCATGGCTCAAAGGGGGGCCCAGCGCGGCCCATCTTCACCAACACAAACCCAAGACCCTCGCGAGGGGCCAAGCCTCGCGGGGTGGACGACGCGGAGCTTCCTCAGGCACGGCCTCGTCAGGCTGGCTCACGAGGAGGCGGAGAGATCAAGGCGGGGTACCTCACGAGGTGCCCATGACGCAAGCCATGACGACCGAGGGTGCCAGGCGGGTGCCAGCCCGCGCAGTGTCCTCCTTTCCTCTTTGGTGCAAAGGGGGCAAGCGCAGCCGCGGAGTACCGAGGCATCAGGCAAAGGTTTCCATTTCGGTGCAACAAGACCAAGACCATGAGGACTACAAGACGGAGGTCATCGTGGAGCCCGAGACGGCGTCATCACCAGAGCTTTGTGCAGGCGAAGACTACTTTTGTCAGGATAGCTGATACTAGCTATCCCCCTTCAAATTAGCCCGCCATTGTTGGCTCTCTTCCCGCTCGATATTTGGGAAGAGGACCAGGGCCTCTTTAAATAGGACTAGCCACCCACAGAGCAAAGGGAGGTTCGGAGGTTCAGAGGTTCAGGGGTTGGAAGGAAATAGGGGGGATCGAAGGATAAAAGAAAGAACCAGAGAGAGAGAGAAAGGTGACTGAAATCCTCCCAGCAGTTCATCGCCCCAGCCAAGAACAGACCCTCGCGAGGGTGTTCTTCCTTCTATTGTTCATCATCATCAGCCCAAGAGGCAATCCACCACACCACACACTGGAGTAGGGTATTACACCACAACGGTGGCTCGAACCAGTATAAACCCTGTGTCTCTTGTGTTGTTCTTTCTGTAGTTTAGATCCTAGCAAGGCGGAGGGGCGCAGGTAGGTAGGAGGCGAAATCTCCGCGCGCACCCCAGTGTTCGAACCTCAAGGGTCTGCCGGAACCCGAAATCCGACATTTGGCGCGCCAGGTGGGTGCGCCGGGATTCGTCTTCCACCACCCCGTTCTCCTCCGACCATCACGCCCATGTCTGACGCTCGTCGGGCCCGCGCTGAGCGCCGGGCTGCACTCGCTTCCCGCGTCACCCAAACGGCCCCTGTCGGCGGGTGTCCTCGCCGTTCCCCGTCACCTGCCATCAACGCTGCCACCGGCCCAGCGGGGGACGAGTAGCAAGCATCGTCCCAGCATTCGTCCGTGCGGCAGGACGGCCGCACTGCAACTCCCTTGCTCACCCCAGCTGGTTCTTCGTCCCGCGCGCTCCGCGCGCCCATGGAGGCTCGGGCTGCACTCATCGCGGTGAACGAGCTCCTGCGCTACCGTCCCGTCGACGACGTCTACGAAGAATGGCTCGACCGCGTCGCCAAGCTCGTCCGCGCTGCAGGGGGCTCTCCTGCACCGTCCGTTCCGCTGCACCGCACCCCGCCCCGCGCGGGCGATGAAGCTCCGGCGACGCCCCGACCGCCTCCTCCTCAGGATGGCGCCATGGCTCCAAGGCACGTGGCCCCTAGGCGGAACCCGCTCCGTCCGGCGCCAGCGCGGCAAGAGCAGAGCTGTCAAGAAGTCCCTCGCCTGCAAGAAGTTGCCCGGGCGCTCCCTGCTCCAGCACGTCGCGACCATGCTCCTGCTCCCGCGCGTCATGCTCCCGAGCTGCTCCCAGCTGCAGCGCGTGGGGACATGCAAGACCAAGCTCCCCATCATCCAAGGCCTCCCGTGGCCACAGTAGGCTGCCGCGCCTTCACCGCCGAGCTACGCAGTGTCGCGTGGCCCGGCAAGTTCAAGCCAGACTTGCCTCCTCGCTACGATGGCACGGCTGACCCTGCGGAGTTCCTCTAGCTCTACGAGCTGGGCATCGAAGCTGCCAACGGAGACGAGAAGGTCATGGCAAACTGGTTCCCCATGGCGCTCAAGGACGGGGCCCGCACCTGGCTCCTGAACCTGGCTCCAGGCACAATCTCCTCTTGGGACGAGATGCGCACCCGCTTCATCGCCAACTTCCAAGGCACTCGCGACCGGCCACCTGCCGTGAGCGACATGCGCCGCATCAAGCAACAGCCCGGGGAGACCCTGCAGAAGTACATCCAGCGCTTCAACAACGCGCGCCTCAAGATTCCCAAGGTGACTGAGGAGGCCATCATCTCGGCCTTCTCTGACGGCGTGCGCGACGTCAAGATGAAGGAGGAGCTGGCGATGCATGAAGACCTGTGCACTTCCTTGGAGCTGTTCAACCTGGCAACCAAGTGCGCCAGGGCCGAGGAAGGGCATCTCTCCCTCCTCGAGCTGCCTGCCGCAGACCCAAAAGAGAAGAAGCCCAAGGCCAAGGATGTGAAGCGCAAGGGGGCTGCCGTGCTCGCGGCAGAACTAGACACCAAGCGAGGCAGAGATCAGCCCGAACCTTCCAAGGGCAGCCGGTACTGTGTGTACCACGACCTCCACACCCACAACACCAACGAATGTCAAGAGCTCCGAGCCGTGCGAGAAGGAAGGATCGGCCATCGCCCTGACCGCAGTGACCGGGGCTACGATCGAGGAGGAGGAAGGAACGTAGGACGCTAGGAAGACCGTGGCCCACGCCAAGGGTGGCGCGATCAACCTCGCGAGGATTGCTGGCAAGACCCGCCTCGCGAGGGAGGCTGGAGAGATCAGCCTCGCAAGGGAGACTGGAGGGATCAGCCTCGCGAGGATCGCCCGCAAGGCAACGCAGGCCTCCCACCGTTGCTGCCGCAGCCAAGGAGAAACGAGGACCGCCACCAGGGCAAGGGGGCTGGGGGCTTCCAGAAGCCGCGTGCGATCGCCTGCATCCTGGGCGGGGCACAAGCCCCAGCCTCTCAACGCATCTTCAAGCAGTTCGCCCGCGAAGTGAACGCAGTCCTTCCCAGGCTCGAAGCCACGCACCCTCTCAGGTGGTCAGCGTGCGCCATCACGTTCAGCTCAGCAGATCAGCTCAAGTGTGCGGCTACAGCCGGAGTTCTCCCTATGCTTTGCTCCTCGGTCGTCAGCAACGTGGTGGTCACCAAGACCCTCATCGATGGCGGGGCAGGGCTCAACGTCCTGTCCGTGGAGACGTTCAACAACCTCCAAGTGCCCTACAGCCAGCTTCAGCCAACCAAGCCTTTCTCCGGTATCAGTGACGGCTCCACGGTCCCGATTGGGCAGGTCCGCCTCCCTGTCACCTTCGGGGCATGCGACTACTACCGCACCGAGCTCATCGACTTCGACGTCACTCACATTCGCCTACCGTACAACGCCATCCTTGGGTACCCAGCGCTGGCCAAGTTCATGGCCGTAACTCACCACGGCTACAACGTCCTCAAGATGCCAGGAAGCGGCGGAGTCATCACGGTGCCCTGTGAAGAGAAAGACACGGTGTGTTCCCTGGAACGAGCCTTTCAGGCCGCGTCACTGGAAGACCCGGATCGTGGAAGCAGGAGGCCTCCCGAGACCGCCCCTAAGAAGAAGAAGACATCGTCCGGCCCGACCACTCAGGAGGCAGGCCCCTTTGGGCCCGCGCCTGCCCAGGGGGAACCTCCTTCCATCGCATAGGAAAGCGCGCCCGGCGCCCTCCTCAGGCAGGGCTCGGGGGCTCTCCCCCGAAGGGCCACCGACCTAGCTAGGGTCACGAGGGAGGCGCTTGGGCACCACATGGAGGCGTGTTTCGAAGCACGTTTCCCTCAAGAAGGAGCAAGGCAAGGAGATCCAGACCCTCAGGAGTTCGTCAGCAAGGCCATTCAGGAGCTATAGGAGTCAAGAGTCATGAAAGGCGGCCGCCGCCTACCAGCAGTGGCTCCCCATCCAGGCGAGGATGGTGGGTTGCGCGTCTGCATCGACATACCGGGGCTCAACCGAGTGGCCTCTCTGGAGCGCCTCTGGCCCTCGCGAGTGGGGCGCTACGGAGGCCCACCCCACAGCTACATTCGCATGCCTTACGGCTTGCCGAACGCGGCTGACACGTACTAGCGCCTCATGAGGGGCATCACGGACGCACGAGAGGCCAGGCGTTCCACATCCCTGGCAGGGATGGAGATGGCCCGCGAGGAGCCGCCAGCGCCTCCGGAGCCTCCCGAGGCCCCTGGGCCTGGGGGCTCGTGAGGATCGGCTCCCGCAGCCCATCGAGCCTGCTACACCAACGCTCCTTCGTCCTCAACATCATCAGGTGACATCTTTCGAGTTTTATTTCCAGCTGGGAGCGCCCCCCAGGGCTGCATTATTCCCAGGCCGCGTGGGTCCGTCCCTGCGGCGTTTATCCCTTTTTTATTCCATGTTGTTAGCTTACCTTGTTGGGGGCGCCCCTCGGGCTGCATGATCCCCAAGCCGCCCGGGCCAGGCCCAGCGGCATGTATCCCATTTGCGTTTATTTCTGATTATGCGTTAGACCCACCATGCTTGATTATTTGATGCCGGTCCACGGCACCTCTTCTTCTCCATGCCGACCACTTGCACATTAAAGGGGGGGTACCTGAGCATCGCGACTCAGGGCTCTTACTGGCTCTCCAGCCCTCACCCTCTGGCCTTGTCCATGGCATCGCGACCTGGCATACCAGCGACGGCTGAGACCAGCTCGAGGGCCGGGACCTGAGGACGTAGAGTGCCGACATCTAACCAAATTTGCAGGGACACATAACAAGATAAGGCCCGGTGCCAGGCGCAACCTGCCTAGAGGTAGGGCCCCGTGAGTCCCGCGCTGGCTCACGGGTGCCCAGATACACCTCGCCAGGCCCTACCGTGCCAGCCAAGTGTCAGGGCGGGGCTGTACACGCCCCTGGGGCTCCTCCCGAAGGGGGCCCCCTCCCACGTACCAGTGGAAGCACCATGCTCCGTGCTGGCTGATGACACTACCGAGGAGCGGCTATGCCCGTACACATACAGTAGCACTATGCTCCGCACTGGTGATAAACAACTGAGGGTGGCCCCCGGGCCGCACCAACCTCAGGGAGCCCAGAGCTCAGTGTCTAGCCTCATCGTAACGCCTCCCCTCGGGAGTGCCGCGCGAGGGGGCTGGGCACGGGGGCTGCGCCTGGGTCACACCCAGACGCACGCCGCCCAGCCAGGTCCCCCCGGGCCTGGTTCGTCGCGCGTCTCTCCCCGAGCGGAGCCAAGGTACGAAGGCCGTTTGAGCGTCAAGGGGGACTCCTGAGCATCACGACTCAGGAGCCTAACTGGTCACGTAGACCCTCACTCCGTGGCCCCGTCCTGGTTTCTGGTCGGGACCAACGCTGGGTGAGGCACGCGCGCGGCCGGGCTCTACAGACGTAGAACGGTAGATCCACCCGCATCACACCTCCCTACTTGCTGTTTGTGCGCCAAGGGGGACTCCTGAGCATCGCGACTCAGGAGCCTAACTTGTCACGTGGCCCCTCACTCCTTGGCATCGTCCTGGTTTCTGGTCGGGACCAACGCTGGGTGAGGCATGCGCGGGGCCGGGCTCTGCCGGCGTAGAACATAAGCAAGTAGGAAGGAAAGGCGCAAATTTCAAGGAATTCAAAAGCAAATATTACAGTCCACACTGTTATCTCAATGCCAAACGCAAGTTTAAACGCCTCCCCGAGGCATGATACATGTGCAGGAATTAAAGGCAGGACAGGAGCCGCGACGGAGTCACTTGTCGGTGGTGGAGCAGTGCGGATTGGGTACGCCTCACGGAGCGGTGGGGTCGGCAGCGCCTTGCTTCGGCTTGGTGCTAAAGTCCCGGAACTTCCCCAGCAGGGCCTCTGCGTGACTCTTCATGGCCTCGACAGCGGCAGCAGCACGCTCGCCGCTCACTGGCTCCAGCAGGCTGTCGAGGTCGACACCGGGATCGCGAAGGTAGATGTGGGTGAGGACCCGCGTCAGTGCTGCAGAAGACAGGACACGCGCCTCGGCCTCGGCCGTGGGGCCAAGGCCAAGGGTGACATCTTCAAGAGCGTGAACCAGGAAGGGAAGCAGCTTGGCGGGGCCGTCCTCGGCGCCAGCCAGTGGGCTCTCTAGGCCGCTGTCGTAAAGCGTCCTCAGTGAGGAGAGAGCCCTCGCCTCCATCTCCGTGAAGGCCACGCGGTCCTCGGCAAGAACCAGGGCCTTGTCGTCCAGCTTGGCCTGCCTTGTCGTCCAGCTTGGCCTTCCTCGCCCCCAACTCCTGCTCCAGCGCGCCTAGGCGGTCGCGGATTTTCTTGAGCTTGACCTCCCTCTCCTTGAGAGCCGCCTCGCGAGCCTTCACGCCTTCTTCCTGCTCTTGGCGAAGGCGGACCTCGTTCGCGAGCTGGTCCCGCAAATCTTGCAGTTCGCCCTCCAGCGCCTTGCAACGTCCACGGATGTCGACCACCTCCCCCAGGGTTGCGTCACGAGCAGCCTTCGCCTCAAGGACGGCCTGCTTCTCCTCGTCGCATGCTATCGAGGCCTGGACCAGCGCCGCCCGAATCAAAGCGTCGGAGCGAACCCATCCTGAAGCCAGCTCCAAGCGCCCGGCCACCAAGCGGGGGTCGGCGCCAAGAAGATCCTGACGCAGTCGGTCCAGCTCAGCAATAGCACGATCTAGAACGGCAGAAGGGGTCGGAGAGACAGCAGCCGGTGGAGTAGGAGGAGAAGGCGGCAGCGCAGCCCCAGCATCCTGAGGCGGAGCCTGCCGCGCCCCGACAGCTGTAGTGGCGGCGACAGGCGAGAGCACCTCGGGAGCCACTTGGGCCGTGGGGGCTGAGCTCGCCCCAGCCGGCTCAGCCAGGCCTCGCGAGGACGACCGGGCAGGAGAAGCCTGTGCATCACGGTCACCCTCCTTCGCAGGCAGAGGCGCTGCCACAGGTGGAACCTCGGGAGCTCCCTTCGGCTTCTTTGTTGCGGGCGCCAGCCTATCCAAGAAATGCGGACGTCAAGCCTCAGAAGCAGAGCAAGAAATAAAGACAAGAATCGAATGCTTACAGGTCGTCGCCAGTGAGCTCAAGCGGCCTCCGGCCAAATTTGAAGCCCGAAAGCCGGCTGGAAGGGTCAACCTCGGGAAGCTTGGAGGCGGAAGGTGCATCTGCGGTCCGCCCCGGGGCCGGAGCAGACCCACGGGAGATCAGCCCGGTCCTGTCCTTCTTTAGGATCGGGGGTGAGCTCCCGCCGTCCTGCTCGTCGTCGTCTTCATCGTCATCCTCGTCGTCATCGCTCGGAGAGAGTCGGAGAACGCGGGACCTGCGCCAGGGGAGGGGAGCCCTCGACTCTCCGTCAGTCGCCTCGGAGCCAGGCCCTTTTCCCCGCTCCCCTCCTTCCTCCTCTTCGCTGGAGTCGTCGGAGGGCACGTCCACCGGTTCCTCGGGAGTTTCCATGGGCACGGGCCCGTCCCCGTTGAAGACGGGCATGGACTCCACTACCTGCTCCCAGTCGTTGAGGAGGAACAAGGGCGTAGGAGCGCCCGCCAACCTCGCCACATCGCCCCCGACCAGAGACTAGAGGACCGCAGCCAGATCTCCGTCGGCTAAGGCCGCGGGGCTCGGACGGGGCCTTCACATCAGAAGTGAGTACTGCCGAAGCGGAGCCATCTGGTGCTCTAGGAATTCCCTCAGCAGCGACGCACCGGTCAGCTTCGCCGCCGCCATATTGGCCGGCCTCAGATCCGCGTCCATCATCTCCAACATCAGCTTCGCACGGGGTCCGTGAGCTCCGCTCGACCCCAATTGCTGGAGCTCGTGGGCTGCTCCGTGGGCAAGATCGGCCGAGGGTGGATGCGCCCAGCATCCACCAAGACCCACTTGCTCCTGAAGCCCTCAATCCTTTTCCCGGGGTTCGAAATGACAATGGCGCCACCGTACGCGATGAAGCTCGCGCACGCGGAAGCAGTACCACGAGAGGTCCGGAGGTAGAAGTAGTGGCGCAGCAAGGCCACTGAGGGCTTCACCCCTACGTGAGCCTCGTAGTAATAGGCGAAGATTGCCAGGAGAAGGATGGAGTTGGGGTGGAGATGCAGGGCTTGTAGCTTATAGTGGCGGAGGACAGAGAAGAAGAAATCGGAGAAGGGATCCACCAGGCCAGCAGCAATGGCACTTACAAAGAGCGGATAGAAGGTGCTCCCTTGACCCTCAGCGGTGGCGGAGCCGGCTTTAAACACCTTCACCCATTGATGCCCCGCGCCGTCGCCATCCGGCGCAACTGGGCAAGGCTCGCCTCCGACATGTTCGGCGGGTCCAGGGCAGACGAGTACCAAGCTACAGCCGGGGGCTGACGAGGCACCATGGCTTCCTAGGTCACACGGTCGGAGTGGATCTGGAAATTTTGGAGGAAGGAAGGAGAGACGCAAGAAAGGGGATCTGAGCAGCAACCGGGGAAAGCAAGAAGCAAAGCCTAGGTGGATGCCGCTCCTTTATCAACTCGCGCGGTTGCTAAGGCGCCCACGTCCAATCAACCGCCACGCGGCACCCAAGGCCGCAGGCTGTTAGGGCCCGCGGCGCTTCGCCCTTGCCCTTCCGCCTCCCTGCACGGCCAAGTCCGGGCGCGCCTTGGGCCCGGGGGCTACTGTCGGTGTTCTAGGAACGGGGGTCCCCAGACTTGCCTGCCTGCGGCCTGCGGCGTGGCTCAAAGGGGGGCCCAGCGCGGCCCATCTTCACCAACACAAACCCAAGACCCTCGCGAGGGGCCAAGCCTCGCGGGGCGGACGACACGGAGCTTCCTCAGGCACGGCCTCGTCAGGCTGGCTCACGAGGAGGCGGAGAGATCAAGGCGGGATACCTCACGAGGTGCCCGTGACGCAAGCCATGACGACCGAGGGTGCCAGCCCGCGCAGTGTCCTCCTTTCCTCTTTGGTGCAAAGGGGGCAAGCGCAGCCGCGGAGTACCGAGGCATCAGGCAAAGGTTGCCATTTCGGTGCAACGAGACCAAGACCATGAGGACTACAAGACAGAGGTCATCGTGGAGCCCGAGACGGCGTCATCACCAGAGCTTTGTGCAGGTGAAGACTACTTTTGTCAGGATAGCTGATACTAGCTGTCCCCCTTCAAATTAGCCCGCCATTGTTGGCTCCCTTCCCGCTCGATATTTGGGAAGAGGACCAGGGCCTCTATAAATAGGACCAGCCACCCACAGAGCAAAGGGAGGTTCGGAGGTTCAGAGGTTCAGGGGTTGTAAGGAAATAGGGGGGATCGAAGGATAAAAGAAAGGACCAGAGAGAGAGAGAGAGAAAGGTGACTGAACTCCTCCCGGCAGTTCATCACCCCAGCCAAGAACAGACCCTCGCGAGGCTGTTCTTCCTTGTATTGTTCATCATCATCAGCCCAAGAGGCAATCCACCACACCACACACTGGAGTAGGGTATTACACCACAACGGTGGCCCGAACCAGTATAAATCCTGTGTCTCTTGTGTTGTTCTTTCTGTAGTTTAGATCCTAGCAAGGCGGAGGGGCACAGGTAGGTAGGAGGCGAAATCTCCGCACGCACCCCAGTGTTCGAACCTCAAGGGTCTGCCGGAACCTGAAATCTGACACTAATTAAAACACAAAACCACATCTAACCAGAGGCTAGGTGAATTATTCAAATCAAAACATGAACAAAAAGCAAAAACAAAAATAAAATTGGGTTGCCTCCCAACAAGCGCTATTGTTTAACGCCCTTAGCTAGGCATAAAAACACAAATAGATCTAGGTATTGTCATCTTTGGCATGCAATCCTTAATTAGCTCTCATAATATATTCATATGGCAATTTAATTTTCTTTCTAGGAAAGTGTTCCATGCCCTTCCTTATCGGAAGTTGAAATCTAATGTTTCCTTCTTTCATATCAATAATCGCACCAATCGTTCTAAGGAAAGGTCTACCAAAAATAATAGGACATGTTGGATTGCAATCTATATCAAGAACAATGAAATCTACGGGTACATATTTACTATTTGAAACAATAAGAACATCATTAATTCTTCCCATAAGTTTCTTAATAGTGGAATCCGCAAGATGCAAATATAAAGAACAATCATCAAATTAACAAAAACCTAACACATCGTATAAAGTTCTTGGAATCATGGAAATGCTAGCACCCAAATAACAGAAAGCATGGCACTCATAATCTTTAATCTTAATCTTAACAGTAAATTCCCACTCATCATAAAGTTTTCTAGAGATAGAAACTTCCAATTCAAGTTTTTCTTCAAAAGATTGCATCACACCATCAACGATATGTTTAGTAAAGGCTTTGTTTTGATTATAAGCATGAGGAGAATTCAACATGGATTGCAATAAGGAAATACAATCTATTGAAGAACAATTATCATAATTAAATTCCTTGAAATCCTAAAGAGTGGGTTCATTCCTACTTAAAGTTTTGATCTCTCCAATCCCACTTTTATCAATTTTTGCATCAAGATCTAAAAACTCTGAATCATTGGGACGCCTTTTAACTAAAGTTGACTCATCTCCATTCCAATCTTTATCAAGATTTATATTGGAAAACAAAGATTCAATAGGAGTCACATCAATCACTTTAAGATCTTCATCATTATTTTCACAGAAACTAGAAGAACACATTTTCACAAACCAATTTCCTTTAGCACACATCTTAGCGGTTCTTTCTTTGCATTCATCAATGGAGATTCTCATAGCTTTTAGAGATTCATTTATATCATGCTTGGGTGGAATACATCTAAGTTTCAGAGAATCAACGTCAAGAGAAATTCAATCCACGTTCCTAGCCAAATCATCAATCTTGAGAAATTTTTCTTCAACCAAAGCATTAATATTCTTGTGCAAACTCATAAATTCTTTAACACTATTATCAAAATCATAAGGCATCTTATTATAATTTCCATAAGAATTGTCGTGGGAATTACCATAATTATTAGAGGAATTACTAGGAAACGCGTTATTACCAAAATTGTTCCTACCAACAAAATTCACATCCATATATTCACTATTATTTTCAATCAAAGTAGAAAATGGCATATCATTAGGATCAATAGAAGCACTCTTGCTAGAAAATAATTTCATAAGTTCATCCCGAGGTTTCTCGATGGAGGTAAAACCCTACGTCCTGCTAGATTAATATTGATGAGTATGGGGGTTTCAAGAGATGATCTACCACGAGATCGTAATGGCTAAACCCTAGAAGTCTAGCCTATCTGATTATGATTGTCCCTACAGACTAAACCCTCCAGTTTATATAGGCACCGGAGGGGACTAAGGTTATACAAAGTCGGTTACATAGAAAGGAAATATCCGGCCGCCTAGCTTGTCATCCACGCAAACAAGAGTCCTATCCAGACATGGGAGAAAGTATTCCATCTTGTATCTTCACGGCCCAATAGTCTAGCCTATTCTCAATAGATCGGATGCCCGAGGACCCCTTGGTCCAGGACTCCCTCAGTAGCCCCATAACCTGGCTTCAATGACGAGCTGTCCGGCGCGTAGATTGTCTTCGGCATTGCAAGGCGAGTTCCTTTTCCGAATACTCTGACGAATATAGTCCTGTAACAACGACCGTGTCCAGATCTACAAAACAAGTACCACACACCCCCACAGAGAGTATAATATTTCACGAGTCCCATGTGCTGACAAATTCTTGCAACACTGTATCACGTCCCTGCCCGATTATTATTTCGAACCATTTTTCGGCCTGCCGCTTCGTATTTCAAGATGCAGTTTTATTGGCACGTCTTGTCAAAGCATAGATCGTGTCCCCTTATTGCGGGATCCTCATCAATACGGGTATGAGTAATCCAATCATGCTGCCTGCACAGCCCCTGGAGAATAGGCGAGTTTCATGGCGAGTGGGGAGGCATTTTGATATTCACCGTCTTTATAAAGAGATAAGGATTCGTCTCTTCCACCCACGCCTTCTATCCTTCTGTCTACCTACTCTCGAGCTCCAGCACCCAAGTTCTCATCCTTCCTCCCCCCAAGAAAGCACTCCAACCACGTATGGAGCGCAGGGCAAGTGGATGGTCTGCACCGTCAAGGAGAAGGACGTCGCCCAACTTCGGGAGGCCGGATATTTGTCCAGGGAGATCGCCCATCGACTTCCTGCTAAGGGACAGATCGTCCCCACTCCGGAACCCCATGAGAGGGTTGTGTTCATCCCTCATTTCATCTGCGGGCTGGGATTTCCACTCCACCCATTCGTTCGAGTACTCATGTTCTACTACGGGCTGGACTTCCATGATCTGGCCACCAATTCCTTCCTCACCATCCCGAGGTTTAGTAGATTCTCCCAAAGTAATTTCCATAAAAGTACCTCCCGAGGTTGAATATAAAAGATTTCTAGAAGCAAAATTCAATCCGGCATAAAAAATTGTAAAATCATCCACAAATTCAAACCATGAGTAGGGCTATTTCGTATCATCAATTTCATCCTCTCCTAAGATTGTGCAACATGCTCATGATCAAGTTGCTTAAAATTCATAATATCGTTCCTAAGGGAGATGATCTTAGCGGGAGGAAAATACTTGGAAATAAAATCATCTTGACACTTGTTCCGTGAATCAATACTATTTTTAGGCAAAGATGAAAACCAAGTTTTAGCATGATCTCGAAGTGAGAACGGAAATAGCTTCAATTTAACAATATCATTATCCACATCTTTTTTCTTTTGCATATCACACAACTCGATGAAATTATTCAGATGGGATGCGTCATCTTCACTAGGAAGGACGAAAAATTGATCTTTCATAACAAGATTCAGTAAAGCGGCATTAATTTCATAAGATTCTACACTAATGGCGGGAGCAATCAGAGTACTAATAAAATCATTGTTATTAGTATTGGAAAAGTCACACAATTTGGTATTCTCTTGAGCCATCATGACAAAGCAACCAATCCAACAAACGAGCACACAAAAAGGAAATGAAGAAGACGAACGGAAGAGGGGCGAAGAAAAAGGCAAATCTTTTCCAAAATAGT
>NC_041388.1:215697638-215716691 GCF_002162155.2 Triticum dicoccoides
GGGGGAGGCAAACGGCGAATAATGTAATGCAAGAGATGAGAGTTTATGGTGGGTACTTGGTATGTATTGACTTGGCGTAGATCTCCCTGATAACCCACAAGTAGCCTTCTTCGATAAATAAGAGTGTCAAACCCAACGAGGAGCTAAAGGTAGAACAAATATTCCCTCAAGGTCTATCGACCACCGATACAACTCTATGCACACTTGACGTTTGCTTTACCTAGAACAAGTATGAAACTATTTTGCAAGAATAAAACCATGAGTACTTTGCGAGAATAAAACTATGAATAAATTGCAAGATAATAAAGGTGGATAGCTTTTGTCAACAAGAAAGGCATTTGTCCCTAGGCAATCGATAACAAGTACCGGTAATCATTCTTGCAATTCTATATGAGGGAGAGGTATGAGCTAACATACTTTCTCTACTTGGATCATATGCACTTATGATTGGATCCCTAGCAAGCATCCACAACTACTAAAGATCATTAATGTCGTGAAACCCAACCATAGCATTAAGTATCAAGTCCTCTTTATCCCATACGCAACAACCCATCTACTCGGGTTTAAGCTTCTGTCACTCTCGCAACCCACCATAAGCAAATCATGAACGTATTGCAACACCCTACAGTGGGGAACCCTCACGTTTGCACGAGATGGAGGGCACCATAGGACAACACCATAAAGAAAATATACAATCATACCAAGCAAGATCATGACTAACCCACAAGACAAAACAGATCTACTCAAACATCAAAGGATAACCATAGATCATTGGGAAATAATATATGAAGTTGAGAACCATGTTTAAGTAGAGATTACAACGGTGAGAAGGGGTGTTACACTGCTGCATAGAGGGGGACAAAGTTGGTGTTGACGGTAGCAATATTGTTGATGTAAGTCGCCGTCACGATCCTTGCACCGGCAGCACTCCGGCGCCATCGGGAGAGGGGGGAGAGAGAGCCCCCCTTCTTCTTCTTCTTCCTTGGCATCCCGCCTAGATGGGAGGAGAGTTGCCCCTCTAGTCCATGTCATCCATGGTAGCGGAGGGGCGGGAGCCCCTCCGAGATTGGATCTCCCTCTGTGTTCTCTTATGTTTCGCGTCCCCCAGATTTGGCTGCAAACCGTTTCTTATATTCCCGGAGATCCGTAACTCCGATTGCGCTGAGACTTTAACACAATTTTTTTCTGGATATAAGCTTCCTTGTGCCTGAAGTAGAGACCCAACCGACCTACGAGGTGAGCATAAGACACCTGGGCGCGCCCTGGTGGGTTGTGGCCACCGTGGGCCCCGTTTGCATTGATTCCACCTCCCAAAAATCACATATATTCCAAAATAATTCTCCGTAAATTTTTATCGCGTTTGGACTTTGTTTGATATGGATTTTCCACGAAACGAAAAACATGCAAAAAACAAGAAGTGGCACTGGGTACTAGATCAATAGGTTAGTCCAATAAATCATATAAAAAGTTGCAAAAAATATGTGAAAGTTGTATAATATTGGCATGAAACAATCAAAAATTATAGATACGATGGAGACGTATCAGCACAAGCTTAATTACTACTCGTCCTCGAGTAGGTAAACGATAAAAAAGATAATTTTTCATGTGGAATGCTACCTAGCATAAACTTGATCATATATCTAATCATGGCATGAATGTAAAGACATAAGTGATTCAAAGCAATAATATATAATTTGACATAAAGACATTAATACTCAGGCATCCCAACAAAAAATCATGTCTTTGAAAATATCAGCGCTAAAGAAAGCTATCCTTGCAAAGTCATATAGTCATGTCATGCTCTGTTTTCTTGACACAAAGTATTTATCATGCACAACCCCGATGACAAGTCGAGCAATTGGTTCATACTCTTTAACACGCTTCAGATTTTTCAACCCTCACGCAATACAAGGGAAAGCAACACCGACACCAGAGACAATGAAAACTCTGGATAATGCCGAAGACCCCAAAAGCCCTGTGGAGCCAGCGTTTGAGCAGGATGAAAGGGAAGAGGGTCAATTCAGTCCCGAAAAACTCGCCGATCATGAGGATTCAGAAGATAGTAACTACCTACCTGTCTTCGAAGAGGAGGTTAGCCTTGGTGATGAAGATTTCATCGTCCCACAAGAACCCCTCGAACAAGAACGCTTCAAGCGACAACTTATCACCACCGAGCGGAGCCTAAAAAAGAAACAGCAGCAGATTAAAGCCGAACAGGATACACTCAACAATAGATGGACTAAGGTCCTAGCCACCGAAGAAGGATATGGCTTTGAGCGCCTTAAAAAGAGTTGCCCAAAACGTAGGGTTACTGCTGCTACCTCTTTTAGCACTGCGTTGGTTTTCCCCGAAGAGGAAGGGATGATGCAGCAAAGTAGCGTAAGTATTTCCCTCTGTTTTTGAGAACCAAGGTATCAATCCAGTAGGAGGCTACACGCGAGTCCCTCGTACCCGCACAAAACAAATAAATCTTCGCAGCCAACTCAAATAGGGGTTGTCAATCCCTATAGGGCCACTTACGACAGTGAGATCTGATAGATATGATAAGATAATATTTTTGGTATTTTTATGATAAAGATGCAAAGTAAAATAAAGGCAAAGTAAATAACTAAGTAGTAGGAGATTAATATGATAAAGATAGACCCGGGGGCCATAGGTTTCACTAGTGGCTTCTCTCGAGAGCAAAAGTATTCTACGGTGGGTAAACAAATTACTGTTGAGCAATTGACAGAATTGAGCATAGTTATGAGAATATCTAGGTATGATCATGTATATAGGCATCACGTCTGAGACAAGTAGACCGACTCCTGCCTGCATCTACTACTATTACTCCACTCATCGACCACTATCTAGCATGCATCTAGAGTATTAAGTTAAAAATAGAGTAACGCCTTAAGCAAGATGACATGATGTAGAGGGATAGACTCATGCAATATGAAGAAAACCCCATCTTGTTATCCTCGATGGCAACAATACAATACGTGCCTTGCTGCCCTTACTGTCACCGGGAAACGACACCGCAAGATTGAACCCAAAGCTAAGCACTTTTCACATTGCAAGAAAGATCAATCTAGTAGGCCAAACCAAACTGATAATTCGAAGAGACTTGCAAAGATAACCAATCATACATAAAAGAATTCAGAGAAGATTCAAATATTATTCACAGATAGACTTGATCATAAACCCACAATTCATCGACCTCAACAAACACACCGCAAAAATAAGATTACATCAAATAGATCTCCACAAGAGAGGGGGAGAACATTGTATTGAGATCCAAAAAGAGAGAAGAAGCCATCTAGCTACTAACTATGGACCCGTAGGTCTGAAGTAAACTACTCACACTTCATCGGAGAGGCTATGGTGTTGATGTAGAAGCCCTCTGTGATCGATGCCCACTCCGGCGGAGCTCCGGAACAGGCCCCAAGATGGGATCTCGTGGATACAGAAAGTTACGGTGGTGGAATTAGGGTTTTGGCTCCTGTTCTGATCGTTTGGGGGTACATGGATATATATAGGAGGAAGAAGTACGTCGGTGGAGCAACAGGGGGCCCACAAGGGTGGAGGCCGCGCCTGGGGGGGCAGGCGCGCCCCCCTACCTCGAGGCCTCCTGTTAGTTGGCTTGACGTAGGGTCCAAGTCTCCTGAGTTGTATTTGGTGAGAAAATCACGTTCCCGAAGGTATCATTCCGTTTGGACTCCGTTTGATATTCCTTTTCTTCGAAACCCTAAAATAGGCAAAAAACAACAGTTCTGGGCTGGGCCTCCGGTTAATAGGTTAGTCCCAAAAATAATATAAAAGTGGATAATAAAGCCCAATAATGTCCAAAACAGTAGATAATATAGCATGGAGCGATAAAAAATTATAGATACGTTGGAGACGTATCAAGCATCCCCAAGCTTAATTCCTGCTCGTCCTCGAGTAGGTAAATGATAAAAATAGAATTTTTGATGTGGAGTGCTACTTGGCATAATTTTAATGTAATTCTTATTAATTGTGGTATGAATATTCAGATCCGAAAGATTCAAGACAAAAGTTTATATTGACATAGAAAATAATAATACTTCAAGCATACTAACAAAGCAATTATGTCTTCTCAAAATAACATGGCTAAAGAAAGTAATCCCTACAAAATCATATAGTCTGGCTATGCTCTATCTTCACCACACAAAATATTTAAATCATGCACAACCCCGATGTCAAGCCAAGCAATTGTTTCATACTTTAGACATTCTCAAAACTTTTTCAATCTTCACGCAATACATGAGCGTGAGCCATGGATATAGCACTATAGGTGGAATAGAGTGGTGGTTGTGGAGAAGACAAAAATGGGAAGATAGTCTCACATCAACTAGGCGTATCAATGGATTATGGAGATGCCCATCAATAGATATCAATTTGAGTGAGTAGGGATTGCCATGCAACGGATGCACTAGAGCTATAAGTATATGAAAGCTCAAAATGAAACTAAGTGGGTGTGCATCCAACTTGCTTGCTCATGAAGACCTAGGGCAATTTTGAGGAAGCCCATCATTGGAATATACAAGCCAAGTTCTATAATGAAAAATTCCCACTAGTATATGAAAGTGATAACATGAGAGACTCTCTACTATGAAGATCATGGTGCTACTTTGAAGCACAAGTGTGGTAAAAGGATAGTATCATTGTCCCTTCTCTCTTTTTCTCTCATTTTTTGGGCCTTTTCTCCTTTTTTATGGCCTCTTTTCTTTCTCTTTTTTTATTTGGGCTTCTTTGGCCTCTTTTATTTATTTTTCGTCCGGAGTCTCATCCCGACTTGTGGGGGAATCATAGTCTCCATCATCCTTTCCTCACTTGGGACAATGCTCTAATAATGATGATCATCACACTTTTATTTTTCTTACAACTCGATACTTAGAACAAGATATTACTCTATATGAATGCCTCCGGCGGTGTACCGGGATATGCAATGATACATGAGTGACAAGTATGAAAGAATTATGAATGGTGGATTTTCCACAAATACTATGTCAACTACATGATCATGCTAAGCAATATGACAATGATGGAGTGTGTCATAAACGGAACGGTGGAAAGTTGCATGGCAATATATCTCGGAATGGCTATGGAAATGCCATAATAGGTAGGTATGGTGGCTGTTTTGAGGAAGGTATATGGTGGGTGTACGATACCTGTGAAAGGTGCGCGGTATTAGAGAGGCTAGCAAAGGTGGAAGGCTGAGAGTGTGTATAACCCATGGACTCAACATTAGTCATAAAGAACTCATATACTTATTGCAAAAATCTACAAGTTATCAAAGCAAAGTATTACGCGCATGCTGTTGGGGAACGCAGTAATTTCAAAAAAAATTCCTACGCACACGCAAGATCATGGTGATGCACAGCAACGAGAGGGGAGAGTGTTGTCTACGTACCCACCAGACCGACTGCGGAAGCGTTGACGCAACATAGAGGAAGTAGTCGTACGTCTTCTCGATCCGACCGATCCAAGCACCGTTACTCCGGCACCTCCGAGTTCTTAGCACACGTACAGCTCGATGACGATCCCCGGGCTCCGATCCAGCAAAGCGTCGGGGAGGAGTTCCGTCAGCACGACGGCGTGGTGACAATCTTGATGTTCTACCGTCGCAGGGCTTCGCCTAAGCACTGCTACAATATAATCGAGCTGGAATATGGTGGCAGGGGGCAACGCACACGGCTAAGGAACGATCTCAATGATCAACTTGTGTGTCTAGGGGTGCCCCCTGCCTCCGTATATAAAGGAGCCAAGGGGAGGGGGCCGACCGGCCAAGGAGGGCGCGCCAAGGGAGTACTACTCCCTCTGGGAGTAGGATTCCTCCCCCCAATCCTAGTTGGAGTAGGATTCGCTGAGGGGGAAAGAGAGAGAGGGGGGCCGGCCACCTCTCCTTGTCCTAATAGGACTAGGGGAGGGGGGAGGCGCGCGGCCCATCTAGGGCTGCCCCTTCTCCTTTCCACTAAAGCCCATTAAGGCCCATACAGCTCCCGGGGGGGTTCCGGTAACCTCCCGGTACTCCGGTAAAATACCGATTTCACCCGGAACACTTCCGATATCCAAACATAGGCTTCCAATATATCAATATTTATGTCTCGACCATTTCGAGACTCCTCGTCATGTCCGTGATCACATCCGGGACTCCGAACTAACTTCGGTACATCAAAATGCATAAACTCATAATAACTGTCATCGTAACGTTAAGCGTGCGGACCCTACGGTTCGAGAATAAAGCAGACATGACTGAGACACATCTCCGGTCAATAACCAATAGCGGGACCTGGATGCCCATATTGGCTCCTACATATTCTACGAAGATCTTTATCGGTCAGACCGCATAACAACATACGTTGTTCCCTTTGTCATCGGTATGTTACTTGCCCGAGATTCGATCGTCGGTATCCAATACCTAGTTCAATCTCGTTACCGGCAAGTCTCTTTACTCGTTCCGTAATACATCATCTCGCAACTAACTCATTGGCTGCAATGCTTGCAAGGTTTATGTGATGTGCATTACTGAGAGGATCCAGAGATACCTCTCCGACAATCGGAGTGACAAATCCTAATCTCGAAATACGCCAACCCAACATCTACCTTTGGAGACACCTGTAGAGCTCCTTTATAATCACCCAGTTACGTTGTGACGTTTGGTAGCACACAAAGTGTTCCTCCGGTAAACGGGAATTGCATAATCTCATAGTAATAGGAACATGTATAACTCATGAAGAAAGCAATCGCAACATACTAAACGATCGGGTGCTAAGCTAATGAAATGGGTCATGTCAATCAGATCATTCAACTAATGATGTGACCTCGTTAATCAAATAACAACACCTTGTTCATGGTTAGGAAACATAACCATCTTTGATTAACGAGCTAGTCAAGTAGAGGCATACTAGTGACACTAAGTTTGTCTATGTATTCACACATGTATTATGTTTCCGGTTAATACAATTCTAGCATGAATAATAAACATTTATCATGATATAAGGAAATAAATAATAACTTTATTATTGCCTCTAGGGCATATTTCCTTCAGTCTCCCACTTGCACTAGAGTCAATAATCTAGATTACACAGTAATGATTCTAACACCCAAGGAGCCTTGGTGCTGATCATGTTTTGCTCGTGGAAGAGGCTTAGTCAACGGGTCTGCAACATTCAGATTCGTATGTATCTTGCAAATCTCTATGTCTCCCACCTGGACTAGATCCCGGATGGAATTGAAGCGTCTCTTGATGTGCTTGGTCCTCTTGTGAAATCTGGATTCCTTTGCCAAGGCAATTGCACCAGTATTATCACAAAAGATTTTCATTGGACCCGATGCACTAGGTATGACACCTAGATCGGATATGAACTCCTTCATCCAGACTCCTTCGTTCACTGCTTCCGAAGCAGCTATGTACTCTGCTTCACATGTAGATCCCGCTACGACGCTTTGTTTAGAACTGCACCAACTGACAGCTCCACCGTTTAATGTAAACACGTATCCAGTTTGCGATTTAGAATCATCCGGATCAGTGTCAAAGCTTGCATCAACGTTACCTTTTACGGTGAGCTCTTTGTCACCTCCATATACGAGAAACATATCCTTAGTCCTTTTCAGGTATTTCAGGATGTTCTTGACCGCTGTCCAGTGATCCACTCCTGGATTACTTTGGTACCTCCCTGCTAAACTTATAGCAAGGCACACATCTGGTCTGGTACACAACATTGCATACATGATAGAGCCTATGGCTGAAGCATAGGCAACATCTTTCATTTTCTCTCTATCTTCTGCAGTGGTCGGGCATTGAGTCTGACTCAACTTCACACCTTGTAACACAAGCAAGAACCCTTTCTTTGCTTGATCCATTTTGAACTTCTTCAAAATCTTGTCAAGGTATGTGCTTTGTGAAAGTCCAATTAAGCGTCTTGATCTATCTCTATAGATCTTTATGCCTAATATGTAAGCAGCTTCACCAAGGTCTTCCATTGAAAAACTCTTATTCAAGTATCCCTTTATGCTATCCAAAAATTCTATATCATTTCCAATCAGTAATATGTCATCCACATATAATATCAGAAATGCTACAGAGCTCCCACTCACGTTCTTGTAAATACAGGCTTCACCGAAAGTCTGTATAAAACCAAATGCTTTGATCACACTATCAAAGCGTTTATTCCAACTCCGAGAGGCTTGCACCAGTCCATAAATGGATCGCTGGAGCTTGCACACTTTGTTAGCTCCCTTTGGATTGACAAAACCTTCTGGTTGCATCATATACAACTCTTCTTCCAGAAATCCATTCAGGAATGCAGTTTTGACATCCATCTGCCAAATTTCATAATCATAAAATGCGGCAATTGCTAACATGATTCGTACAGACTTAAGCATCGCTACGGGTGAGAAGGTCTCATCGTAGTCAACCCCTTGAACTTGTCGAAAACCTTTTGCGACAAGTCGAGCTTTGTAGACAGTAACATTACCATCAGCGTCAGTCTTCTTCTTGAAGATCCATTTATTCTCAATTGCTTGCCAATCATCGGGCAAGTCAACCAAAGTCCATACTTTGTTCTCATACATGGATCCCATCTCAGATTTCATGGCTTCAAGCCACTTTGCGGAATCTGGGCTCACCATCGCTTCTTCATAGTTTGTAGGTTCATCATGATCTAGCAGCATGATTTCCAGAACAGGATTACCGTACCACTCTGGTGCGGATCTCGCTCTGGTTGATCTACGAGGTTCAGTAGTATCTTGTCCTGAAGTTTCATGATCATCATCATTAGCTTCCTCACTAATTGGTATAGGTGTCGCAGAAACAGTTTTCTGTGATGTACTACTTTCCAATAAGGGAGCAGGTACAGTTACCTCGTCAAGTTCTACTTTCCTCCCACTCACTTCTTTCGAGAGAAACTCCTTCTCTAGAAAAGGATCCATTCTTAGCAACGAATGTCTTGCCTTCGGATCTGTGATAGAAGGTGTACCCAACAGTCTCCTTTGGGTATCCTATGTACACACATTTCTCTGATTTGGGTTCGAGCTTATCAGGTTGAAGATTTTTCACATAAGCATCGCAGCCCCAAACTTTAAGAAATGACAACTTTGGTTTCTGGCCAAACCACAGTTCATAAGGCGTCGTCTCAACGGATTTTGATGGTGCCCTATTTAACGTGAACGCGGCCGTCTCTAAAGCATAACCCCAAAACGATAGCGGTAAATCAGTAAGAGACATCATAGATCGCACCATATCTAGTAAAGTACGATTACGACGTTCGGAAACACCATTGCGCTGTGGTGTTCCGGGTGGCGTGAGCTGCGAAACTATTCCACAATTTTTCAAATGTACACCAAACTCGTAACTCAAATATTCTCCTCCACGATCAGATCGTAGAAACTTTATTTTCTTGTTACGATGATTTTCAACTTCACTCTGAAATTCTTTGAACTTTTCAAATGTTTCAGACTTATGTTTCATTAAGTAGATATTCCCATATCTGCTTAACTCATCTGTGAAGGTGAGAAAATAACGATATCCGCCACGAGCCTCAATATTCATCGGACCACATACATCTGTATGTATGATTTCCAACAAATCTGTTGCTCTCTCCATAGTACCGGAGAACGGTGTTTTAGTCATCTTGCCCATGAGGCACGGTTCGCAAGTACCAAGTGATTCATAATCAAGTGGTTCCAAAAGTCCATCAGTATGGAGTTTCTTCATGCGCTTTATACCGATATGACCTAAACGGCAGTGCCACAAATAAGTTGCACTCTCATTATCAACTCTGCATCTTTTGGCTTCAACATTATGAATATGTGTGTTACTACTATCGAGATTCATCAAAAATAGACCACTCCTCAAAGGTGCATGACCATAAAAGATATTACTCATATAAATAGAACAACCATTATTCTCTGATTTAAATGAATAACCGTCTCGCATCAAACCAGATATAATGTTCATGCTCAACGCTGGCACCAAATAACAATTATTTAGGTCTAATATTAATCTCGAAGGTAGATGTAGAGGTAGCGTGCCGACCGCGATCACATCTACTTTGGAACCGTTTCCCACGCGCATTGTCACCTCGTCCTTCGCCAGTGTTCGCTTAATCCGTAGTCCATGTTTTGAGTTGCAAATATTAGCAACAGAACCAGTATCAAATACCCAGGTGCTACTGCGAGCTCTAGTAAGGTACACATCAACAACATGTATATCACATATACCTTTGTTCACCTTGCCATCCTTCTTATCCACCAAATACTTGGGGTAGTTCCGCTTCCAATGACTAGTCTGCTTGCAGTAGAAGCACTTAGTTTCAGGCTTAGGTCCAGACTTGGGTTTCTTCTCCTGAGCAGCAACTAGCTTGCCGTTCTTCTTGAAGTTCCCCTTCTTTTTCCCTTTGCCCTTTTTCTTGAAACTAGTGGTCTTGTTAACCATCAACACTTGATGCTCCTTCTTGATTTCTACCTCCGCAGCTTTCAGCATTGCAAAGAGCTCGGGAATAGTCTTGTTCATCCCTTGCATATTATAGTTCATCACGAAGCTCTTGTAGCTTGGTGGCAGTGATTGGAGAATTCTGTCAATGACGCAATCATCTGGAAGATTAACTCCCATCTGAATCAAGTGATTATTATACCCAGACATTTTGAGTATATGCTCACTGACAGAACTGTTCTCCTCCATCTTGCAGCTATAGAACTTATTGGAGACTTCATATCTCTCAATCCGGGCATTTGCTTGAAATATTAACTTCAACTCCTGGAACATCTCATATGCTCCATGACGTTCAAAACGTTGTTGAAGTCCCGATTCTAAGCCGTAAAGCATGGCACACTGAACTATCGAGTAGTCATCAGCTTTGCTCTGCCAGACGTTCATAACATCTGGAGTTGCTCCAGTAGCAGGCCTGGCACCCAGCGGTGCTTCCAGGACGTAATTCTTTTGAGCAGCAATGAGGATAATCCTCAAGTTACGGACCCAGTCCGTGTAATTGCTACCATCATCTTTCAACTTTGCTTTCTCAAGGAACGCATTAAAATTCAACGGAACAACAGCACGAGCCATCTATCTACAATACGCATAAACATGCAAGATACTATCAGGTACTAAGTTCATGATAAGTTTAAGTTCAATTAATCAAATTACTTAAGAATCCCACTTAGATAGACATCCCTCTAATCCTCTAAGTGATCACGTGATCCAAATCAACTAAACCATAACCGATCATCACGTGAGATGGAGTAGTTTTCAATGGTGAACATCGTTATGTTGATCATATCTACTATATGATTCACGCTCGACCTTTCGGTCCCTGTGTTCCGAGGCCATATCTGTATATGCTAGGCTCGTCAAGTTTAACCTGAGTATTCTGCGTGTGCAAAACTGGCTTGCACCCGTTGTAGATGGACGTAGAGCTTATCACACCCGATCATCACGTGGTGTCTGGGCACGACGAACTTTGGCAACGGTGCATACTCAGGGAGAACACTTCTTGATAATTTAGTGAGAGATCATTTTATAATGCTACCGTCAATCAAAGCAAGATAAGATGCATAAAAAGATAAACATCACATGCAATCAAATAAGTGATATGATATGGCCATCATCATCTTGTGCGTGTGATCTCCATCTTCGAAGCACCGTCATGATCACCATCGTCACCGGCACGACACCTTGATCTCCATCGTAGCATCGTTGTCGTCTCGCCAAACTTATGCTTCTACGACTATCACTACCGCTTAGTAATAAAGTAAAGCATTACATTGCGATTGCATTGCATACAATAAAACGACAACCATATGGCTCCTGCCAGTTGCCGATAACTCGGTTACAAAACATGATCATCTCATACAATAAAATTTAGCATCATGTCTTGGCCATATCACATCACAACATGCCCTGCAAAAACAAGTTAGACGTCATCTACTTTGTTGTTGCAAGTTTTACGTGGCTGCTACGAGCTTAAGCAAGAACCAATCTCACCTACGCATCAAAACCACAACGATAGTTTGTCAAATAGACTCCGTTTTAACCTTCGCAAGGACCGGGCATAGCCACACTCGGTTCAACTAAAGTTGGAGAGATAGTCGCCCGCAAGCCACCTATGTGCAAAGCACGTCGGGGGAACCGGTCTCGCGTAAGCGTACGTGTAATGTTGGTCCGGGTCATCTCGTCCAACAATACCGCCGAACCAAAGTATGACATGCTGGTAGGCAGTATGACTTATATCGCCCACAACTCACTTGTGTTCTACTCGTGCATATAACATCAAACCATAAAACCTAGGCTCGGATGCCACTGTTGGGGAACGCAGTAATTTCAAAAAAAATTCCTACACACACGCAAGATCATGGTGATGCACAGCAACGAGAGGGGAGAGTGTTGTCTATGTACCCACGCAGACCGACTGCGGAAGCGTTGACGCAACATAGAGGAAGTAGTCGTACGTGTTCTCGATCCGACCGATCCAAGCACCGTTACTCCGGCACCTCTGAGTTCTTAGCACACGTACAGCTCGATGACGATCCCCGGGCTCTGATCCAGCAAAGCGTCGGGGAGGAGTTCCGTCAGCACGACGGCGTGGTGACGATCTTGATGTTCTACCGCCGCAGGGCTTCGCCTAAGCACTGCTACAATATAATCGAGCTGGAATATGGTGGCAGGGGGCACCGCACACGGCTAAGGAACGATCTCAATGATCAACTTGTGTGTCTAGGGGTGCCCCCTGCCTCCGTATATAAAGGAGCCAAGGGGAGGGGGCCGGCCGGCCAAGGAGGGCGCGCCAAGGGAGTCCTACTCCCTTTGGGAGTAGGATTCCTCCCCCCAATCCTAGTTGGAGTAGGATTCGCTGAGGGGGAAAGAGAGAGAGGGGGGCCGGCCACCTCTCCTTGTCCTAATAGGACTAGGGGAGGGGGGAGGCGCGCGGCCCATCTAGGTCTGCCCCTTCTCCTTTCCACTAAAGCCCATTAAGGCCCATACAGCTCCCGGGGGGGGGGGGTTCCGGTAACCTCCCGGTACTCCGGTAAAATACCGATTTCACCCGGAACACTTCCGATATCCAAACATAGGCTTCCAATATATCAATCTTTATGTCTCGACCATTTTGAGAGTCCTCATCATGTCCGTGATCACATCCATGACTCTGAACTAACTTCGGTACATCAAAATGCATAAACTCATAATAAGTGTCATCGTAATGTTAAGCGTGCGGACCCTACGGCTCGAGAATAATGCAGACATGACTGAGACACATCTCTGGTCAATAACCAATAGCGGGACCTGGATGCCCATATTGGCTCCTACATATTCTACGAAGATCTTTATTGGTCAGACCGCATAACAACATACGTTGTTCCCTTTGTCATCGGTATGTTACTTGCCCGAGATTCGATCGTCGGTATCCAATACCTAGTTCAATCTCGTTACCGGCAAGTCTCTTTACTCGTTCCGTAATACATCATCTCGCAACTAACTATTGGCTGCAATGCTTGCAAGGCTTATGTTATGTGCATTACCGAGAGGGCCCAGAGATACCTCTCCGACAATCGGAGTGACAAATCCTAATCTCGAAATACGCCAACCCAACATCTACCTTTGGAGACACCTGTAGAGCTCCTTTATAATCACCCAGTTACGTTGTGATGTTTGGTAGCACACAAAGTGTTCCTCCGGTAAACGGGAGTTGCATAATCTCATAGTCATAGGAACATGTATAAGTCATGAAGAAAGCAATAGCAACATACCAAACGATCGGATGCTAAGCTAATGAAATGGGTCATGTCAATCAGATCATTCAACTAATGATGTGACCTCGTTAATCAAATAACAACACCTTGTTCATGGTTAGGGAACATAACCATCTTTGATTAACGAGCTAGTCAAGTAGAGGCATACTAGTGACACTAAGTTTGTCTATGTATTCACACATGTATTATGTTTCCGGTTAATACAATTCTAGCATGAATAATAAACATTTATCATGATATAAGGAAATAAATAATAACTTTATTATTGCCTCTAGGGCATATTTCCTTCACATGCTCCTAGCGGGATAGATTGGTAGGAAAAGACCATCGCTCGTCCCCGACCGCCACTCATAAGGAAGACAATCAATAAATAAGTCATGCCCCGACTTCATCACATAACGGTTCACCATACGTGCATGCTACGGGAATCACAAGCTTCAACACAAGTATTTTTCAAATTCACAACCACTCAACTAGCATGACATTGATATCACCATCTCCATATCTCAAAACAATTATCAAGTATCCAACTTATCATAGTATTCAACACACTCATAAGAAAGTTTTATTATTAATCTTGCATACCAAGAATATTAGGATTTTAAGCAAATTGCCATGCTATTAAGACTCAAAATAATCTAGGTGAAGCATGAGAGATCACTAGTTTCTATAAAACAAATCCACCACCGTGCTCTAAAAGATATAAGTGAAGCACTAGAGTATTCTAACAAATTCCAAATCATGTATGGCTCTCTCAAAAGATGTGTACAGCAAGGATGATTGTGGTAAACTAATAAGCAAAGACTCAAATCATACAAGACGCTCCAAACAAAACACATACCATGTGGTAAATAAAAATATAGCTCCAAGTAAAGTTACCGATAGAAGTAGACGAAAGAGGGGATGCCTTTCGGGGCATCCCCAAGCTTTGTCTTTTAGGTGTCCTTAGATTACCTTGGGGGTGCAATGGGCATCCCCAAGCTTATGCTCTTGCCACTACTTGTTCCATAATCCATCAAATCTTTACCCAAAACTTGAAAACTTCACAACACAAAACTTAAAGTAGAAAACCTCGTGAGCTCCGTTAGCGAAAGAAAATAAAAGACCACTTCAAGGTACTGTAATGAACTTATTCTTTATTTATATGGGCTTTATACCTACTGTATTCCAACTTCTCTATAGTTTATAAACTAATTTACTAGCCATAGATTCATCAAAATAAGCAAACAACACACGCAAAACAGAATCTGTCAAAAACAGAACATTCTGTTGTAATCTGTAGATAGCGCAAGATCTGGAACCCCAAAAATTCTAAAATAAATTTCTGGACGTGAGTAATTTATCTATTAATCATCTGAAAAAAGAATTAACTAAATATCACTTTCCAAATAAAAATGACAGCAGTTCTCGTGAGCGCTAAAGTTTCTGTTTTTTACAGCAAGTTCAACAAGACTTTCCCCAAGTCTTCCCAACGGTTCTACTTGGCACAAACAGTAATTAAACACAAAAAACACAACCAAAACAGAGGCTAAATAATTTATTTATTACTAAGAAGGAGCAAAAAGCAAGGAATAAAAATAAAATTGGGTTGCCTCCCAACAAGCGCTATCGTTTAACGCCCCTTGCTAGGCATAACAAGCAAGAATAGATCTAGGTATTGCCATATTTGGTATTAGGAAAGAAAAGAGCAAACTTGCTATCTATATAATTAATCCTTCTATTTTGATAAAGCACATGGCTATTAATGGTAGAAGAAATATTAAGTATGTTACGTAAGTTTGTATCTAGGCTAGCCTTTATCTCTTTAATAGATTCATTTTGGTAAGAGAGCAAAAGAGATGTAGATTCAACTTTCTCATTCATGGGGTGCCCAAATATAGTTTTTATTTTTTCATAAGTGTCTATGACATCCCCTTCAAGGAAACCTTCTTCAAATATAGAATCTAAGACATGCTTAAAAGAAGAAGGAAGGGCAATATAAAAGCTTTTTAGGTAAACTTCAATTTGATATTGAGGAACATAGCTAGCCCTGATCCTTAATAGTCTATACCAAGAATCCTTCGAAGATTCATCAAGTAAATAATGAAAAATTCCAGAATCATCTTTATCAAAATTATTAAGACTCTCATTGATAACTCCGGTAGGTTTTTCCATAGTATCCTTATTTATAAGTTTAGCGAGGATAGAGGGGTTGTCCAAAGTACTAAAGCTCTGGAGAGAACCCCCAACCCTTTTTGATTCAGACATAGCGGAAGGAAGGCAAGAGGGCAAAAAGAGGCAAATAGAGAGGGAGGATAGAGAGAGAGGGCGAATAAAACGGCAAGGGTGAAGTGGGGGAGAGGAAAATGAGAGGCAAATGGCAAATAATGTAATGCAGGAGATAAGGGTATGTGTTGGGTACTTGGTATGTTGACTTTTGCGTAGACCTCCCCGGCAACGGCGCCAGAAATCCTTCTTGCTACCTCTTTTAGCACTGCGTTGGTTTTCCCCGAAGAGGAAGGGATGATGCAACAAAGTACGTAAGTATTTCCCTCAGTTTTTGAGAACCAAGGTATCAATCCAATAGGAGGCTACGCGCGAGTCCCTCGTACCTGCACAAAATAAATAAATCCTCGCAACCAACGCAAATAGGGGTTGTCAATCCCTATAGGGCCACTTATGAGAGTGAGATCTGCTAGATATGATACGATAATATTTTTGGTATTTTTATGATAAAGATGCAAAGTAAAATAAAGGCAAAGTAAATAACTAAGTAGTAGGAGATTAATATGATAAATATAGACCCGGGGGCCATAGGTTTCACTAGTGGCTTCTCTCGAGAGCAAAAGTATTCTACGGTGGGTAAACAAATTACTGTTGAGCAATTGACAGAATTAAGCATAGTTATGAGAATATCTAGGTATGATCATGTATATAGGCATCACGTCTGAGACAAGTAGACCGACTCCTGCCTGCATCTACTACTATTACTCCACTCATCGACCGCTATCTAGCATGCATCTAGAGTATTAAGTTAAAAACAGAGTAACGCCTTAAGCAAGATGACAAGATGTAGATGGATAGACTCATGCAATATGAAGAAAACCCCATCTTGTTATCCTCGATGGCAACAATACAATAAGTGCCTTGCTGCCCCTACTGTCATCGGGAAAGGACACCGCAAGATTGAACCCAAAGCTAAGCACTTCTCCCATTGCAAGAAAGATCAATCTAGTAGGCCAAACCAAACTGATAATTCAAGAGAGTTGCAAAGATAACCAATCATACATAAAAGAATTCAGAGAAGATTCAAATATTATTCATAGATAGACTTGATCATAAACCCACAATTCATCGGTCTCAACAAACACACCGCAAAAAGAAGATTACATCGAATAGATCTCCACAAGAGAGGGGGAGAACATTGTATTGAGGTCCAAAAAGAGAGAAGAAGCCATCTAGATACTAACTATCGACCCGTAGGTCTGAAGTAAACTACTCACACTTCATTGGAGAGGCTATGGTGTTGATGTAGAAGCCCTCCGTGATCGATGCCCCCTCCGGCGGAGCTCCGGAACAAGCCCCAAGATGGGATCTCGTGGATACTAAAATTTACTGCGGTGGAATTAGGGTTTTGGCTTCTGTTCTGATCGTTTGGGGGTACGTGGATATTTATAGGAGGAAGAAGTGCTTCGGTGGAGCAACAGTGGGCCCACGAGGGTGGAGGGCATGCCTGGGGGGCAGGCACGCCCCCCTACCTCGTGGCCTCCTCTTAGTTGGGTTGACATAGGGTCCAAGTCTCCTGAGTTGTATTCGGTGAGAAAATCATGTTCCCGAAGGTTTCATTCCGTTTGGACTCAGTTTGATATTCCTTTTCTTCGAAACCCTAAAACAGGCAAAAAACAACAATTCTGGGCTGGGCCTTCGGTTAATAGGTTAGTCCCAAAAATAATATAAAAGTGGATAATAAAGACCAATAATGTCCAAAACAGTAGATAATATAGCATGGAGCAATCAAAAATTATAGATTCATTGGAGACGTATCAACTGCCACAATTTGACGACGAGGCCCTTGCGCCAATACTGTCAAAATACAATCAGGCTATCTACCAGACCGACCACCACGTGGATGGGACAAAATGGCTAATCATGTCAAACATCAGCCCGCGCCCCCTCGCCATATTGGCATGGAGACAGCGGCTCCGGGCTACATGTACGACCTACTTCAGGACCTGACCAATAGAGCCAGCCAGACCAGGTCAATCTATTTATCAAGAGGACGTGCCCCCACATGAGATGATGGCCATCAAGCCTGGCATGACAAAAATAACCAACTCCGGGGTCAGCACCGAACACAGATGTCGTCCGAACTCCGTTGCGATGTCGCCCGGTACAGAGGTGCCGCACACCCCATGTGCTTTACCAATGAGGTAATGCAGCACCAATTTCTGGAAGGGTTCAAACCCATGAACATTGAGAAATACCATGGAACGACGGATCCCGCTGTATGGATTGAAGATTTTCTTCTCCACAGTCACATGGCTGGCGGAGATGATTTCCACGCCATTAAATACCTCCCTCTAAAACTGAAAGGACCAGCACGACACTGGTTGTACAGCCTCCCAGAGAACTCCACTGGAAGTTGGGAAGACTTAGAGGATGCTTTTCGGGACAACTTTCAAGGCACTTATGTCCGGCCACCGGATGTTGATGACCTAAGTCACATAATCCAGCAACCCGAAGAGTCAGCTCGCAAACTTTGGAATTGGTTATTAATTAAAAAGAACTAAATTGTGGATTGTCCTCACACTGAAGCCTTAACGGCATTTAAGCACAGCGTCCGTGACGAATGGCTCGCCCGACACCTTGGTCAGAAAAAGCCAAAGACTATGGCTGGTCTTACTACACTTATGACCTGCTTCTGCGTGGGCGAAGATAGCTGGTTGGCTCGTAGAAGCAACAGTACCAGTGACCCCGGCACTTCTGAGGCCAGGGATGGCAATGGAAGGCCACAATGCAGCAAAAACAAGCATCGAAACAACAATGAAGAAACAGAGGAAACGACAGTAAATGTCGGATTCAGTGGCTCTAAACCCGGTCAGCGGAAGAAGCCGTTCAAAGGTAATAGGGACGGTCCATCCAACTTGGACAAAATACTAGAGCGACCTTGCCAGATTCATGGCACCCCTGACAAGCTTGCCAACCACACCAACAGAAACTGCTGGGTTTTCAAACAGGCCGGTAAATTAAATGCCGAACATAAGGGGAAAGGACCTCAAAGTGAGGACGATGATGACCCTCGCCCGCCAAACACCGGGGGACAGAAAC
>NC_041388.1:215716921-215722169 GCF_002162155.2 Triticum dicoccoides
GGTGAACATGATCTATGTCACCCACATCCCCAAGAGGGAGCGCAAACGAGCATTAAGGGACGTCTACGCCATAGAGCCTGTCGCCCCAAAATTTAACCCATGGTTGGCTTGTCCGATCACCTTTGATCGCAGGGACCACCCAACCAGTATCTGTCACGGAGGTTCGGCGGCCCTGGCACTCGATCCTATTATCGACGGATACCATCTCACTAGAGTCCTTATAGACGGCGACAGTAGCCTGAACTTTATCTATAAGGATAATATATGTAAGATGGGTATCGACCCGTCAAGAATTAAGCCTAGCAACACTACCTTCAAAGGAGTGATACCCGGCATGGAGGCCTGCTGCACGGCCTCATTAACACTGGAAGTAGTATTCGGCTCTCTAGACAATTTCCAAAGCGAAGAATTGATCTTAGACATCGTCCCTTTTCGCAGTGGTTATCACGCACTGCTCGGATGAACAACTTTCGCCCGCTTTAATACAGTCCTACACTATGCTTATCTGAAGCTAAAAATGCCTGGACCTCGTGGTGTCATCAAAGTAAATGGGTATACAGAGCACTCCCTCCGTACTAAGGAGCATACTGCGGCCCTAACAGCCGAAGTACAGAACGGCCTGACCAAGCTGAATAACTCATCGGTTGTCAAGACCCATGACACTGCTAAACGTGTCCGAGCCGCGTTACAATGTGGTAGCTTGGTGGAACCTGAGCTCGAATAGCATTTTAGCCTCCGACGATTGCCCCATAAGGTTGCGGTGTATGTACCTCGCGTACACAATTATGCCCTTAAAATACCTTCGGCAGTGCTGGAGGCACACTCTGAAACAGGCCCATAGTACGGTTTGATCCTATTCGGACCTCAAATATTCTTCCAGTGTAGGTTCGGTAAAGAACCTGCCTGATCTACGATCGTGCGAGAACCTATTTCTAGGTTCCTCTTTTTAGCAGACGACCATCGGACTCCTCCCCTTCAAGAATATCTCACCAAGGAGAAACGGCGCAGATGTGCAGCAGGGCATCATTGGGATTCTTAAACCATTTCGTTTAGGCTCTGTGTAAACCTTTCCCTTGTATAAACTTTTGGCATGTAAAATGTCCTCAATGTTTTTGGCATTATCTGTAACAACACGGCTCGACGTTTTAATCAGGGTATAAAGGAAACAGTTGATCACCACTTTGTTTGGCAGTCATTTTATTTTATATTATCATCTATGTTCCCTCCCTACACTACAAAAAAATACACTTCCGTGATGATACGTGTTTGTCACAGTAGGTCGCTTTTTTGTCATGCATGTACATCCATGACAAATTTATGACAGAATCAAGATAGTCATACCTTTGTTGTCGTAGAAGTGTTCCATGACATTACCAAAATTATCATCATGGAAGTGTCCACTTCCATGACAATAAATCGCGCGTCACAGAAGTGCTTTCGTCAAGGGTGACCGACACATGGCATCCACCGTAACGGAACGCATTAAGCTATCGGGTCGGGTTTTGGATCCGATAACTCGTTAACAGCCCCGACCAATGGGGATTCTCCACGCGTAAAATCATCATTGGCTGGAGGAAACACGTGTCGGCTCATCGTCGGGACAGATGTCATCCACTCATTGGACAGAAGGCGCCTATGATACGTTGACATGTGGCACGGCCCAACAGAGGCCCATTCCTATGAAAAGGCTGGCCCGTTTGACTTGGTCAAAAGGTGGCGGGCCGGCCCATGGAAAGCTTGTTAACGGCCTATTCGCATATAGCCCATTTACAGCCCGCTAACCCAAGGCCCGTTACACCCTATCCGAATTAGGCCCAGTAGCGTCATCTGGGCCATCCAATATGATTCCAGCCCGTTTTCACTTCTGGCCCATGTATGGCCCATGACATCTTTCGGCCCATATGAGGCCCTATGTAACTCTTGGCTATTAACGACCCGTGGTGAAACTGGCCTGTAATGAATAGTGTATCACTTTACACCATTAACGGCCTGTGGTGAAACTGGCCCGTAATGAACAGTGTATCACTTTATACTCATTAACGGACCGTTATTCCGTTGGGCCGTCTCCATCCCATGTTATCTTTCGGCCTTCTCAGAGCCCATTTATTCTTGGGCTCATTTCCAGCATTCGTTTACTTACGGCCCGTTACTGTCATTTTCTGCTTGTGGGCCAAATTCAGCCCGTGGTTATAGTCGGCCCGTTTGTGGTCCGTTAATACATTGGGCCGTTTTCATAGCGTCATCAAATATGGCCTATTAACGATGGCCTGTTATGGTCGGCCCATGAACGAACGATTCCAACTCTAGCCCGTTTACGGCCAGAATGCGGCCTCTTTGGCCCATGTTTGGCCAATCGATCATACGGCCCGTATAAGGCCCATTGATGATACGGCCCGTAGAAGGCCCATTGATGATACGGCCCGTAGAAGGCCCATTGTTTCTACGGCTCGTAGAAGGCCCACTGTTTCTACGGCCCGTAGAAGGCCCACTGTTTATACGGCCCGTAGAAGGCCCACTATTTCTACGGCCCGTAGGAGGCCCAGTGTCACTACAGTAAATATTAGCCCATGGTTATTGTGGCCTAGTTTTAAAAAATAGGTTATTGCAGCCACTAGCAAACCGCAGAAAAAGAACTGCACTGACTACAAGCAAACAAATAAACAAGATAACAAGGAAATAAATAAGCAAGCAACTTACACTAGGCTATCATGGCTATTACACATATTACATCTAGTGGGCATCAAAGTTCGCCACCAGTGCAAATATAGGGAACACAGCAGCATATAAACGCCGCAACAAAACAAGTCCAGAACTGAAACCACTTCAGAAGAGCTCAAGAAACAATATCCTGGGTACCCATAATGCTAGCAAGATGCTTAGCAAGCTTATTAACTTTCTCTTGTTTAGCGCTTAAGACCTCCAGCGCTTGCTGTTGCACCAGAAAGTATGCATCTGAATTCTGTAGGGACTTCCTCAGTCCTTCGGCTTCCTGTCGCATAACATCTGATCGATGTCTTTCAACTTGAAGTTGAGACTCAAGAAGCCGAACTAATTCAGGCAATGAGTTCGAAGGGGTGGTGCCAGCAGTGGTAGCCAGTAACTCGAACACTACATCAAGACAGGACTTTGGGGTTGTCTCGGTGTCTTCAATATAGTTTTTATCAGCTTTCTTGGAGACCAACAGGGATGTCTCACTATCTTGAACCTTATCTGCATTACTTCCTTTACCATTGCATAACAGGGTACTCTTCTCCAATATTTTATCCGCGTCCTAAAAGAGAAACAAACAAACACATCTCAGGTTTACAATGTAGTATATGAAACTCATTTTGGTAAACCAGTTCAGTAGTAAGGTGGACAGGATAACAGCATGAAACAAACATATATCTATGTAGTATGGTCACTGTATGGTCTATATCATTCTAGTTTATGTTGCCAAATCAAGATAGATACAGTTCGAATCATATCTATTTAAGACAAAGCAGCATAGACAGAATATAAGTGTGGGAAACTACACAGCAATAACAACACTTGTAATGTGCATGGCATGAGAACATAACTGTTTATTCAATTGAAACTGAAATCAACATAGAGTAAGTTACAACAGCAAACAGCCAAACACGTTGAAGAAACAGGTTTAAAACATACCTGTTGCATCATTGGAGTTTCAATTGCATCCTTCAAATTTGAAATTAGTTGGTATCAGTAAATACAGTGATGCAAGAGCAAAGTAGTATGAACCATAGCTACGGAACCTGACCTGAGAACAATTCTTCTTCTGCTTTAAGCATTGACTTCGGGTTCGGAGTGGTGGTCCTCGTGATTTGGGCACTGCAATTGCCTTACTAACTGCTCGTGTTTGGGTGCTCTATGGTGGAGACGGTGCTGTGCCAACGGGAACTGGGTGTCTATCTGCTGGGGTTGGGGTTAGAAGGGGTGTAGCTGGTTCTCTGTCCAACTGGGTAGGGGTACAATCTGCATGAGTGTGGGTTATCTGTGGTGGGGCTGGTTCTTGGGCAAGTACAACCGTGGTTCTATCTGCATCGACAGGTAGCATGATCTTTTCTGAAGACCGTGTTTTTACTCCCACAGATACTGCCATCACTCCCTCCAATTGAAATGGCTGATAAACAAGAAAAGTAATTGAATGTACAGACATTGTAAGATAGACAGGTGCAATGGATAGTAGGGAAGAAAACAGGGCATGAAATAATTCACATTTATGTTGTCTAAGCAAACAGAATAGCAGGACATAATTTCACATATATGATGGCTAATTAAATAGGATAGCATGACACAATTTCACATGTATGATGGCTAACTAAACAGAATAGAATGACATACTTCAAAATATGATGACTATGTAAACAGGATGACATGATATAACTATACTATGTGTCTATTAAAGTGGTTGGCATGCCATAAATCACAAACATGCCGTCGATGGAAACATGATGGCATGCTATAATTCACGGATAGAATGACATAACTTAGATATGGTGACCATGTAAATAGGATGAGATGATATAACTATATTATGTCTTTAGAAAATGGGTTGGCATGCCATAATTCAGATACATGATGTCTATTTAAACATCATGGCATGACATCATTCGAATATATGATTTATATACGAAGGAAGTGAGCAGAGGGCAATCGCATATATGATGTGTCAACTAAGGAGATGGCATTCAATATTGTGTATATGATGTAAACACTAAGCATTGCAATACAACATATGCATTATATGAGTAATATAACCCTGGCAAGTTTGAGCATACACCTTAGGGGGATAAATCCTGCTCTGAAGGGCTATCTGTAACCAGCAAGATATCTGCTTCAGCAGGTAGCATTGTCTGCTCTGAAGACCTTGCTTTCACTCCAGATTTCTCCATCACCAATTCAAATGGCTGTTGCACAGGAAGAGCAGTTGAATATACAAAAATTGTCGACAAAAGCAATGAGAAATACAAAAAAAGGACGGCATGATATAATTCACATATATGACGCTTGCCTAAACAGCATGGCATTGCATAATTCACATACATAATGCCTTGCAACAAGATAACATTGCATAATTCACATATATAATGTCTTGCAAGAAGATGGCATTGCATAATTCACATATATGGTAATTAGGCACTAAACAGGTGGCATTCACACAAAGCATGTCTAAACTAAGCAAATGACATAGCAATGCAAGATACCATACACACGATATAAGCAACATAACCCTGCCAAGTTAGGG
>NC_041388.1:215722336-215754443 GCF_002162155.2 Triticum dicoccoides
GGGGATATGACTGGTCATATGTCTCTGAATCCTCCTCTGAGGAGCTATCGGTAACCAGCAAGAGATGCGCTTCGTCAGACAGCATTGTCTGCTCTGAAGACCTTGTTTCCACTCCAGATTTTTCCATGACCGTGCCAAATGGCTGATGCACAGGAAGAGTAATTGAATGTACTAAAATTGTTGACAAATTTAACACATAATAAAAAAAATGATGGCATGATATAATTCACATATAAGATGACTGGCTAACCAGGGTGGCATTGCAAAATTCACATATATGATGCCTGGATAGACAAGATGGCATTGCATGATTCACATATACGATAAAGAAACTAAACAGATGGCATTGACATAAAGCATGTCTAAACTAAGCAGATGACATCTTTAATGTATACAGTAAGCAATGCAAGGCACCATATGCATGATATTACCAACATCAGCATGCCAAGTTAGAGCGAAGACCTCATGGGGTAAATAGGAGTGGTCTTCTCCTTCTGAATCCCCCTCATAACAGTTATCTTCCTCTTGATTACGGTCCGAAATGGGTCGAGGGGGGCTGCCTTTGCGCCCACCATGGAACGACGTCTGCATGAAATTTTATTGCCACGCAAGGCTCGTCTCTTTTGCTCTACATGATCAGTTCCATTGTGTACAATAACTGGCATGCATAGGAATAAAACATAGTGACATTATGTAAGGAGTGCATGCACAAATCCACAGTGATGGTAGCAAACTGTGGATAGATCCAAAACCAATGATAGCAGGCAGATAACAGCTTCAGTTAAAAAATATAGATAATGGCTCCTTTGATGTTTGTTTGCACCCAACATGAAACTCATAGTAGACACCGGAGATTAACCAGATAGTAGACAGATAGTACTGATTGCTACCCCAATATGTACCCCACAACCATTTAAAAACTCAAGTTTCAGCATTAGTTTGGACCTGACTCGGAGTCTAATAGGTGAACACGACAATAATGTAGCATGTCATCATATTAAGCGACGCATAAGTAAGCAGACACGGAAGAGTGCAACCTCTCTTGCGGACCCGTGTAGTCCTCAAGGTCATCTGCTTAGTTGATGATGGTAATGCAGTTGCCGTGGCTGCCGGCGACGGGGAAGAAGATCTGAGGTGGTGAAAGACAGTCTGGAGAGCGGATCCCTGCTGTGGTGAACCCTTCCACCGTTGGAGCAGCTGAGCTGGGGTGGAACACAGCGCCGCAGGAGCAGGACAAACCACACAAGGTTTTCTTTGACACATATATGTAACAGAAGTAATTGAGTAAGGGCTTGTTTGAATTTGAGGATTCTAACAATGCAGGGATAGGAAATAGACAGGAATAGGATAGGAATGCATGTGCAAAATAGAGAATTAAAACAAAGGATTTCTGCCAATCTGGGTGTTTGATTCACAACATTTGGAAGATCACAGGATGCAAAAAAGCATGGTGAGATTAAGTCAAACCACAAGAAAATGTACGGTTATAATGCTATTATGCTACTATCTCTTAGTCTTGTGCTTGATGAATAGGAATATGAAAAGGAGGAGAAGTGGAAATTAGAATTCCTACGGTTTTTCTTTCAAGGAGACACTAAAGGAACAAATCCTACAGTTTTCCTTTGCTCCATTCCTCTGCACCAAATTCATGAAAAGTAGTACCATAGGAAACTTTCCAATTCCGATGTTTTTCATTCACTTTTCCTTTCAAGCACTGGCGATTCTAGTAGGCAGGCTTGAGTAAGGAAAATCCTACACTAAAAAATGTTATTGTGCTACTTCTATTACTTTGGACCCAGTCCACTGCCATACTAGCTCAACTCCCAGGCCCATCGACAAATGCAAAGCTCAAACATGCAGAGATAAATAATGATGGCGTTCAAGAGAGTCCATCACGGATAGCTAAGTTGCCTGGTACCTCACTGCTTGTCATATAGTAGGATAAAATAATCGTATTTCACGTTACTACGAGTGCTCAGTGGACAATATATATAACATGTAGAGTAAAAAAGAGATGCAACAAGTGTACAACCACTTTGGCGAAGCCATGTCGATCTCAGCATGATTGGGTTGGCCGGTGAGGATGCTCCGGCTGACTTGGCTGTCGGAGGAGGGGAAGAAGATCTTAGGCGTCTGGAGATGGAGACCGAGGTACTCCTCCGCTGTGATGGAGGGTTTCGTCGTTGGAGCAGCTCCGGTGAGTCGTACGACGCCGAGGCTGAAGCAGGACAAGAGAGACAACGAACAACGTTAACCTGAGTGGAATTCTAATAGCATCTCCAATACATGACGTAAAATACATAACCACAAAGTGCTAGATGTAAAATACATCAGCCGCTCATCTCTGAACTTAACTGTCGAAACTGAATTTAACTGTCGAAGCTGAACTTAACTGTCGAAACTGAACTTAACTGTCGAAACTGAATTTTGCTGTCGAAACTGAATTTAGCTGTCGAAACTGAACGCACTAGCAAGGTGAGGCTACACATCGGTCGACTGACTTTTTCATCTCTAGTCAGTCGATTTTGCAGCCGTTGGATACGAAATCAAGGGTCTGCGGTTCATCTTCAACCTCCACCCCCCCTGAGACGGCCAAACAGCAGCCCCCCGCCGCCCGCGGCCAGTGGTGCGCCGCCCCGCCCTCCCTGGAAACACTCCCCACTGCTGGTCCACCGCCGCCCTGGCCATCCTTCTAGGCCCCCCATGCCGAGCTTTTTCTCCGGCGATCCCCACGCCACTGCCCCGCCAACGCCCCGCCACCGCCGGCGACCACCGCCCCCATCCTGAACCCTAAAATAGATAGTGGGGTACCTCTTCGGCGAGCCCCCCTCCCTGTTGTGGCTGGTTCTTCCTTCACCCCGGCGGCATCAGAGTGAAGTGTAGCTAAATCGGAGCAGCATCGCAAGCAAGAGCAAGAGCGAGATCAGCAGCTTGAGCAAGAGAAATAGCAAGAGCGGACCAGGCAGGGGACTGAGAGCAAGAGCAGAGCAGCAATGCAAGCGAGAGCTAAAGCAGCAGCAGGTCCTACTGATGTGGACGTCGCTACCGAGGGAGCGACGCCGTGGAGGAAGTGGTCGGCGACACCGCCGTGGATGGAGCCGCGCCGTGTCGGCTTGGGACCGAGCGCCGGCAGCACCATGATATCGAATCAAGAAGAAAATGTCGTGATTAGTGTACAACCTCTTTGGTGGCACTGATTAGGCCGTAGCTTCATCCGAGGAAACGGTGATGATGATGCTCTTCCGGTGGTGCAGGTGAAGACGGCGGTGTGGGAATGGAGGTGGCATGAAAGACGAGGGGAACGTCGGGGCAGCTCCTTGGAGGTGGAGGATGGGGTGGCTGAACCGGCGGGACGATGAGATCGACGACGGATCCTCATCAGGTACGGTGGATGAGGGACGTTGAGGTGTTGCTGTGGATGACGTCATCGGGGAAGAGGCTCCGGCTGGGTGGCGGACGGAGCAGGGTGTGGGGTTTCGTTGCGGGTTTTTGCGGCCTCGGTGTACGAATGGGTGGGCGGATGGGATGGCAGTGGGGAACCATGGCTTAGAGACGTGCTTGTCTGAAATGTGGGGTAAGTTACGAAAGTACCCCCACTGATTTGAGGCGGTTCTTTCGGTTCAGGGGTACCACGGGCATTTCACGTGTCGGGATTTCACAGGAGGTGGGAGTTTTCGCGCGCGTTGTAATTTCGGAATAGCAAGGCGCGGGTTGAGATGGAGGGAGTTGTCAGAGCACAACGAGACAAAGATATATCTTAAATATTTTAGGCTAACAAGGCGCGGGTTGAAGAGGCGGGAGTTTCGCAGCATGATAGACAGAGACGCTAGCTTGAATTTTCGGCATAACAAGGCGCGACTTGAAATTTCGGAAGAACAAGCTTAACGTGTACCAAAAAACCAATTTGCACCTCAACACGCACAACACACACACAAACACCATTTAGACTAGAGTAAGGTACACGTGCATTGCACGCATGAGATTTGGCAACCAAATTATGAATAAATACCACATTATAGCATGCAAGCTTTGAGTCATATATGCATGATGTAGATGTTCGTTTAATTCTTATACTTCATTTCATTCAAAATCATCTAGTTTTTATAAGAAAGCTAATCTATTTTAGGATTCATGGAATTGTGCGCCGTAAGACATAAAGTAAAAACACATAATGGCAAATCATGTAGAAAAACATTTGGGCAATTCTGATACGGAAGATTATAGAACAAATAAGAAGTGCTTGTGTTTTCATGTTTGTGCATTATGCTTAAGTTCAACCATGGAGTCTTCTAGATTATACATGTGGTGAAATCTGGTGGAATCTAGATGATATCCAACGGCCAGTAGTGCTCAAATTTGCCATCTTTGGACCATCAGATTCGCCTCATCCAACGACCATCTTTCAAAGTTAAAGTTACCCGCACACAATATAAAAATTATATAATATAATATATATAGGGGTATAGATATAGATATGTGATGCAAAAGCCGCCCATCATATCCAATTAGAATAGTGTGTCCATGCACGGATGCGATGTGGCCAAATGATGACTGCCATCGGTATCTCAAATTCAAATCAATCTGACCTTGTTCAATGTGTATACATTACAACATGCTCGTTTCCAAACCACACCGCATAGATCTCTGTTATATTCATGCATGCATGGGTTTCAAACATCAGGATCTCTTATTCAAATATTTGAATTCAACTTTACATTGATTGTGACCTCACCTATTTAGCTATTCTTTTACACCCACATGGTAGTCTTCTCTTTATAATTGTACCACTAACTTTCTCTCGTGCATGCATGCACACACACTACCAGTCGGCATTATCCATCGCATGCATGCAATCTTTTTCTTCAGGTCGGTCTCCGATGAAGGCACACACCAACACACATCCCCCTCTCCATCATATCGGGCATTCTTTATCTCTCACACGTGCATGCGCAACGATCGATGTTCCTCTATGTATGTGTGTATATAGCTAGGTCTTTCATAGTTTTCCACACAAACCGATCAATCGATATATCCAGTGAGGTCTCACCCTCTTTCCCACATCCACATCGATCAATCTATACCTCTCTATATAGGATTAACATATATAGCTAATACACCCACATTAATTATGTATCCAACGTCCCCCTCTCATCATCCATGCCTTCCACTTCATCTCTCAGACGCGTGCACAATGGCGAAGACAGGGGCAGTAAGGGCCCTGCCCCCTCCCCCCTAACATCACTATATATCAAGGCTAATATGAATGTGATCATTAGACAATTGCTGCTAAAAATGGTTTAAGTTCATGAATTGACCCTCCTCGTAAAGGATTAGCAATGCTTGGCCCCCTAGCTCATTTATTTTTCATGGCTCCGCCACTGCGCGCATCAGCGCACGTGTTCGCCCCCGCTCTCTAAATATCGATCTCGCACTTGTGCATTCCTTCATAGTCTACCTCCACTCGGCCCCTCGCACCATCTTCTAGCCCCCCGCCGGATTTTGCCACATGTACAATCTAGCATACTCCATGTTTGAACTTAAGTATAATGCACAAACCTCAAAACAACAGTGGTTCTCTTTTGTTCTAGAATCTTCCGTATCATAACTGCCCAAACTTTTTTCTAGTTGAATTACCATTATTTGTTTTTACTTTATGCTTTACAACGCACAATTCCATGAATCATAAAATAGATTAAGGGCTTCTTTGATTCAAAGGATTCTCAAAGGAATTTTGGAGGATTCTGATCATTAGGAATTTTTCCTATCTTGGTTGTTTGATTCGTAGGATTGTAAACCATAGGAATTTTTACATATGATTCATTTGCACTAGATTTCATAGGAAACATCTCATCCACTCAAACCTCTTTGAAAGAATTCTGCGTTTTTTCTATGCACAATCAAACACTCATAGAATCATGTAGGATTCAAGACGACATTCCACTATAATCCCATGTTTTTCCTATTCCCGCGTTCTTAGCTTTTTTATAAAAACTAATTAATTTTGAATGAGATGAACTATAAGAATTAAATGAAGGGCTACATCAGGCATATATGACTCAGAGCTTACATGCTATAGTGTGGTATTTATTCATAATTTGGTTGCAAAATCTGATGTGTGCAATGCACATGTACCTTACTAGTACTTCGAGTATGTGCAAAACACGTAAATTATAATACCAATGGCACGCTACACAGTGTCTCTCTTACAGTTCATGAAGCCACGTGGCACATGTGTAGGCGTTGTCACGACCTCCTTGCATGGATTGATCACAGTGACGTGCTGCTGGTTCCAAAAGAATGTACTCGTCCTCCCTGAGCCATACTGGCGGTACATGCACGAAGCGAAGATGTGCACGCACGACATGCACGCACTCATTCCTCGCACGCACACACGGCTACACGGGCGGACGCAATTTTGTACCAAGATCCACCCCATGTGATAATTTGACGCGTGTAAAGTCGTTCACTTCATTGATGGTCAATTAATATAGCGCATGCAAATTGAGTGGATGTGAGGGCAGAAGAAAGACATTATTACTCCACTGCGCGCATGCGAATAGTTAAATCATGGGTTGCTAGTAGTACTTCCATTGGTCTCCTTTGTATTTTGTGCCAATTTTTGACAGTAACATAATATTTACGCATTTGAGCAGTGTAGTACTTGAAATTTATGTTCCGCTAAACTCACCGGGAGCCGTTTCGGGCCTCGAAACCAAAACCATCAATTAATCTTTACCTTGTTCCCATCACATTCGAAAGCCTGCTCACACCTACTAGTAGTACGTACCAAACCTGAACGTGTTCCCGCTATGCAGGTATTAGTACTAGTGCTAGTACTTAGGTTATAAAAAGGGGAACTACCTAACCGAAAATCACTCTACCTTTCCTCCTCATAAGTGCTTCTTCTTCGTCCGTTGTTGCCATGGCCGGTGAGCAGAGCTCTAGGTCGAGAACTACTCGTAACAAGGGAGCGGCAACCAAGGCTGCGGAAAAAAGGGAGGGCTCGCCGCCATGCAGAGACCTCGAAAGATCTCTCACGGGCAGGCGATGGCTCCCAGGAGCGCCCTAGCCGCGGAGGCGAACATGCCGAGCCGGCGGAGCTGGAGTCGTTATCCCTTGACGGCATGCCCGATCAGCTCAATAAGCAGAAGGAGTTCATCCAAGGCTTGATAGAGTTGCTGAAGGAGAGCCTCGACGACATGCCCGCTGGGCTCAATCAGCAAGGGGAGTTGACTACCAGCTTGGTGATGCTACTGAAGAAGAGCATTGCCTCAGAGAAGAAGGTGACCGGCGAAATCCTGCGACTTTGGGAGGACAATGCGAAGCTCTGCCACGAGATCGACCTGTTGAAGGAGAAGAACGCTGGCTGGAAGAAGCTGCATGAGAATAGTAGTTCCTCGATGAAGATGCTGCAGGCCCTCGCCATGGAACAGAAGGAAGAGTTGGCGAAGCTCCACATCGAGCACCTGGCTGCTGTCAAGGTACGTAATATGGCCATGGAACAGATGATGAAGGCTCGCGTCGAGAAATGCCGCGTCATGGACACAATGATGAAGATGGCGGAGGAGATGCGCAAGGAGATGGAGGTCGTGGAGGCGATGAAGAAGCAGTTACGACTCCGCGGCGAATTAGATCATTTGGGGTGATAATCTTCCTTCTTCGTTTGCTCCTGTATTTCATCTTTTGCTTCGGGTGTTTCGCGCACGTGTCACGTACTCTGCGAGGCATGAATACAACAATGTTTTTTTGAGGGAATGAATAAAACAATGCTAACAATGAGATGACTAGCAAATTAGATCATTTTTATGGCCATATGGCATTGGGCTGCCGTGTTTCATGCTCCTCCGTCGCAGTACTACTCCAGTGGAAAACTTGAGTATACCGCACGGTTCTTGGCTCCTCCTCGATCAGGTCGTCGGCGCATTTATACGAGCAGTCAAATCACAAGGCCCCGCCTTCCAGCAGTAATGAGCCGTCAAATCACAAAGGCCCTCGCCTCTCGTGAAACCGACCAAGCTAGACTACCCCGCCCTCTAGCCTTTTAAAAAATGTATACTTTTGTACAGCAGTAGTATCGACGGATTGCGCCATGGAGCAAAACTTGAAATTAAAAAAAAGGTGGTACATATAGAGAGCGGTCATCGCCAAATTATGCATATAGTACTACTAAAAAGGCTAGTCACAATAATGGTGTCCAGCACAACCCACCCCTCAAATAAAACTAAGAGGGTGCTTGGATACGTTTTAGTCCCATGACTAAAAGTAGTGGGACTAAAACATGCTAGCCTCACCCATGCTTGGATCCAAATACTAAAAAGGCTAAAATCAAGTTAATGAGCATTTATTATCCTCCAAACCCTCCAATCCAGAACTCGTCTGTGTTAAAGGAGAGGAGTTAAATGAGTAGAGAGAGGACTAATCCACATTTTAGGGGTACCATGACTAAGAAAATTAGTCTCAAGACTAGTTTTAGCCCCTCTTTAGTCAAGGGTGCTTGGAACTTGAGCCCCTTAAAGAGACTATTTTTAGTCAGACTAAAATAAGTCCCTTGGATCCAAGCACCCTCTAAGCATTCTGGAATTCTTTGACAAAACTAAGCACCCTGAAATTCTTTGACAACTAAAATGTTGGCTATATGATGTTGGCCATATATATTGTACGTATATAATGTGAAGAAACGAGTGGTAGTACTATACCAACTAAAAGATGAAATGTAAGAAATACTAGTATGTACGTACTGAAGAGTTAAAGTAACAAGAAGAAACATAACATAGTTCTGCTGGGGGCTCAGCACAACACACCCCTCAAATTAAATTAAGCACACCTGAAATTAAGCTTTGCAACTATTCCGGTAGACACTGCATTAGAACCACCATGAGCAACGACACTGCCACCTTACTCGGAGTCCTCGTCCACGTCCTCGACTTCGTCCTTGTCCCTCTTCCTCTTGGCCGATACTTCTTTGCTTGAACCGCACACTTGGTTGTTGCTCTTCGTCCAACCCTTGTAGATATTGAAGCAAAGGTAGCCATCCATTGTAGCGTAGTGGATGTGGTCTATATCTAGTACATTCCACTGCCATGCATGACGATGAAATGTGTATGGAGGTTTCTCCAGTTTATCATACGAAGGATGAACCATGGCTCCTGCGAGGGTCAGCAATGAAGGCTGACAAGAGGACACCAGCCGATTCTTCTGGAGGTCGAAGGGGTTGCCTACAACGAGACCTATCCGACGCAGGACATCCCTGTCGTTCTTAAAGTCTACAGTAATGAATTTGACTAGGTTGCTCTCGAGGAAGTCCTTAAAATCCTGGCACTCAATGTCAGCATGGCATATGTGGTAGACCAAGCATAAGTCATGCACGCAAACCTGGATCACGGCAGGCTTCTTCCTCTCTTCGTCCTTTAGATCCTTCTCTGGTCCCAGGACTATGGTGTACTCAACATCTAGCCCAGCGACCCACTCATCATTTGAGTTTTCGAACATGCGTCTGAAGCGAGAAAGGCATCCTTTCACCGTCGCGGAAGAACGGGTGTAGATGACATCGAACTCATCGCCGGTGATGGTTCTAACCTTGTACTCACCGCCGATCGTGGAGATTTGGGACGCCATGGATTTGGGAGGAGGGTTAGGATTAGTGGAACTGCCGTAATGTGAATGGATGGGACGACTAGGAGCGAACCACCGTAGTATTGAAGGACGTGCGGGGATGAGTAGGAGCGAACTACCAGCGTGCGAACGGCAGGGTAGTGGCTTTCCATTCTCCCATGATACGGACTTCTGAGAGCCCTTGGATCTGAGATCGAACGGTTGCATGGCGTGATTCTAGACCTATGGGTGAATATCCTATCCTGGAGGGTTATTCTGCAAATTTTCAGCAATTTAGCATGCGACCGTTTGATCTCAGATCCAAGGGCTGCCAGCAGCCCGTATCATGGTCGCACCTACCACGACCATCGCGTCGCTCGCGCGGTCGCGCCCTTGGAGATTTAACATGGTGCGTTAGGCTATTTGATGTTGGCATGTCATACATAGTCATCACTTAGTCACTCATACTACAACAAGGTTGGCTATAAGGTTGGCTATAAGTGTATTTTTTTTACTCCTCTCTATCTCTTTCTTCGTACTCCCTCCGTCCCATAATATAAGAATGTTTTTGACACTAGTGTAGTGCCAAAAATGTTCTTATATTATGGGACACAGGGAGTACTAGTATTTATTGCATTTGCCAAGGAGTGACCTCTTCCAATGAAATGGTGTTGCTAAGTTTGCTTCATTTAATTAGCTATTGACTCAAAATTGTCTTTTAACCTAGGTACACGCGCTTAGCACCGTTTCTTCCTTGGGTCACCAAACTAGTCTCTCTCTTCTTGATTAACTTGCCACATCAGACTTTATGCCTATGTGGCAAGCTTAAGCACCTGTAGGAGCAAGTAAAAGTAAGTACAATAGTGCGCTTTACATGGCATTTTTGCATATGTGGAGGAAAGAGAGGCAAGGAAAAAGTGGAGAAGTGGGCTCTCATGCAAGAGCCAGCCTCTACTACATGGTGGAGCATTGAGAGAGGCACCTGTATGGAGGTGGTCAGGAATCGGGAGACTCACGCCGGTCGTAGAGCCATAGTTAAAATGATAACGGCAAGTCAAATCACGGGGCCCCACCTGTCCAGCAGTAACTCGCTGTCAAATCACACAGCCCTGCGTTTGCAGTAGCCTACTCCCTCATCTTCTCACGTCTCTGTCGAACCGACTAGGCGGAACTTCCCCGCCGCCTACCGCGCAGGAAAAGCCCCGCCCTCGACTTTTAAATAGTATACAGTATACTAATTTTGTATCCATGGATTGCATCCGCGCCATGGAGCAAAGCGTCTAGAAAACAAAGGAGAGATGGTGGTCTTGCAATAGAGAAGAGGGAGAGGCGAGACGGTGGTTTTGGAATGGAGATGATGGAGAGGAGAGGAGGTGGTTTTGCAATGGAGAAGATCAGAAGAGGGACAGGCGAGACGGTGGTTTTGTAATGGAGATGATGGAGAGGGGAGGAGGTGGTTTTGCAATGGATAAGAGGGAGAGGAGCGTGCGGCAGCGATTTAGGATTGGACGAGAGGGCCGGCGTGCTGTGACTGGATCAAAATCAAAATCAATTTACCCTTCAATTAAGAAAGTGACCCCACATTAACTAGTCTCCCTTTTATTCTGGGTCATAATTGATCATGATTTTCGCACATAAAATATATGTTATACGTTGCAAAAATAATATAATTTGAAAGTACATTCAGATACGAACCAAACGATACAATTTTTGGTGACATGCATTCACATTTTGCTTGTCAAATACAGTACGTGGTCAAACTTTGACCCAAAATACGCAAAACAACAAAAAAATACTTCCAAGACCAGCACCGCTCTTTCGCTCTTCTCCTCTTAAACCACCGCCGCTCCTCTCCTGTTCCAATCTAAATGCAGCGCCACTCCTCTCCTCTTCCATTTCAAAACCACCACCCCTCCTCTCCTGTTCCAGTCCAAAACCAGCGTCGCTCCTCTCCCGTTCTAATCCAAAACTAGCGCTGCTCCTCTCCTCTTCCATTCAAAAACCACCGCCGGCGAGTGAAGGTGCTGTGGAGAAGTAGATCGATGGAGGAGTACAACCAATACGTGAGGATCGCAGACGACAACCCTGTGAAGCTAGCTAGGATGTTGGAGATACAATCTTGGTTTGACAACAAGGACCAACTAGCGGCGACGGCGACATCCATAGCCAAATATCTGCAACAGAGCGAAAAGGCGGCGATACTCTCGAAGGGAGTCGCGCCAGAGTACATAGAGCTGCTCCTCTGGGCAATGGAGCAAACAGATTCGCCGAATCCGATCGTGAGGGAGCGGTGGTGGGAGTATCGATCCCATATGGAGCATCCACCAGAGATTGAAGGATCGAGCATCTACAGGGTGTCGTTTGTGAGGGTGTCCTGCCAGAGCGAGCCAGTGGAGTATTCGTCGACCGAACCCAACTGCAAGAGGAGAAAAGCAGTTGGCCCGACGATGCTTCCCCGCCATCGTCTCCCTCACCGTTCACATCGTCTCACGGGGCGGCTGTCTATCGCCAAGGAATAGGAGGGGGCTGCCCCCCCAGCCCAATAGTCGGGTAGGTTGTGAATTGTCAGGAGGAGCTTAGGGTTGTCAGTATTTGCAGGTTGTGAATTGTGTTTTGTGTTGTGTATTTTGAGAGTACTTTCAGATATGAATGTCTTTTGAATTTCAGATTTGCAGTATTGAGCATATGAAATATTTTATGAATTCTAGATATCTATTTTTAGCACTTGAAAAAATGTAGTTTCATAAGAGTATAAAAGTGCAGACAATGTGATTCTCAGAGAAGAAACTGCAAGTTTCAGTTTCAGATAAGAAACTGCAAGTTCAGTTTCAGATAAGAAGCTGCAACTTTCAGATGCAGAGCATTTATATTAACACGGCCTTTTCAAACAAGGTTAACATCATGTTGGAAGTTTTATTCATGGTCGAAAATGGAAATACCAGCCAGTTAACATCATGCTGATCAACATTCATGCATAGCACATCTTCATATGATGCACAGTCAAAATGCCCACACAATGTCGAGTGTGCGAAACACAGAGAAAACGAGGGACGAAGTTTTGGCAAGTGTTGGATGTGGTTTTGGGCTGCCCCGTCTAGGCTTTCATTTTTAACATGCGCAGCCCACGACCTTGGATGGGAGGTCCATAGGCCTGTTTGTATTTTCTTAGGGCCGTCATGTATCGACCGGCCTATGGACCTCCCATCCGAGGTTTTATTTTTGGCAGCCCAATTTATGTATTTTTTTGAAGAAAACGCAGAGGTCTGTTCTATTTTTCTATATAAGAATAGGAATGCCATGTACAACTTATGTTTCCCTTCTAACTATATTATATATATTTAAATTATTTTATATGTTGACTGTTTAGTTCACATAATTGGCAAATAGATGACCGCTCTCGCGATCCCCTTCGCCCCTGCCACCACCTCCACCCTCGCTGCCGCCCCCGCCACTACCTCCACCCTCGCCGCCGCCATAGATCTCGCCGCCACCCCCACCTCCTGACTCCGGGTGCGCCTGCCCCCCTCAGCAAGTCCGCTCGCGTGCCCCATGGAGTCGCCGGCCATATCCATGGGGGAATGGTTGGAAGACAGGCATATGTACAAAATGCATCTCCCACATGTCTACAAAGCCTTCTCGCGGATGCTCCAGCCGCTCAACTCCATCGCGCCGGCGGTGCTGCGGGAGACTCGAGGGAGGAGATGGAGGGAGCGGGCGATGCGGATTCGCGACGACACTCTCTCCTGGACCCAGTGCAAGCGCGAATGGAGGGAAGTAGTGGAGGAAGCTGCGAGGGAGGAAGCCGAGGAGGGACCGAATCCGTTCTCTCACTCGCGCAGGTATGCTCGGATGTGCAAGGATCATGTGGATTAGGAGCTGCTGAATCTAGCCCTACGGATCTACTTCGAAGGAGATTTTTCGGAGAAGCACATGATGCCCCACCCCAGGGAGCCGCCGATTGCGTTCGTTCGATGGGCGAAAGGAGAAGTGAATTCAGGAGATCCACGCCGTGCTGCGAGATGGGAATGCTTGACTAGACTCATGCCCACCAGCATGCCACCGGAGCCGGAGCAGGTGGATCCCCTACCTTACCTCTCCCCCAAACCTGCAGAAGACTGAAATTAGGCTTGCAATCTGCTTCAATTGAGCTATCTGGTGGTTATTTCTGCTTCCTGAGAGACAACATCTGGCTGGAGGATTAGAAGGAACCAAGAACTCTGATGAATTTCCCCTATCACAATGGGGGGCGGTTGGGCAGTGGTACGACCCACCTCCACCCCAAATGGGGGCACAATCTGGGCAGGCTCCTGTAATTGCCCAAGATCAATCTGGTGGTGGTTCTGACTCTCGGATCAGTGGGAAATCTCAAGGCAAGAATCAGCAAAAGAAGAGACAGGACATCCAGAAAACTGCTCCTGCGCCTGCTTCGGGCCTTATGGCATACTCTGAGGTGATCTGCTACAATTGTGGGGAACCAGGGCATCATTTGGATAAATGTGTCAAGCCCAAGAGTTGTTTTATCTGCAAAATGGTTACCCATAAAGTTGAGAATTGCCCTGTCAGAAGGAAAACCCATAGTTTTGCTAGATATGTTGGAAGTGCTGCTCCAGGATTAGGGTTCTACCACATAGACCCACCTGATGAAAATGCTCAGTATCATGGCTCCCTGAAGAATGTGGGGATTGTTCTGGTAGAAGCTGGTGAAGTGACCAAGCAGGAACTTGCCACTGAGTTTGCAGACATTTACAAAACCAACTGGCCCTGGCCAATCAATGCCCTAGATGAGTGGACATTCTTGGTCAAATTCCCTCCTGAAATAGATGTAGTTCAAGTTGCTGGATACCCCTGTTTTGGTCTCAAAAAAGACAATGTTGTAGTCAATGTTGAAGTCTGGAAAGGCAGGATTGAGGCTGAAGAGGACCTCCAGGAAACTTGGATCAAGATCAGGAAATTGAACCCCCAAGTGGTGTGACTGGACTATGCTGGATCAAATCACTTCCACTCTGGGGGTGAGGGAGTCCTGGATTAGGGGGTCTCCGGACAGCCGGACTATATCCTTTGGCCGGACTGTTAGAGTATGAAGATACAAGATTGAAGACTTCGTCTCGTGTCCGGATGGGACTCTACTTGGCGTGGAAGGCAAGCTAGGCAATACAGATATGTATATCTCCTCCTTTGTAACCGACCTTGTGTAACCCTAGCACTTTCCGGTGTCTATATAAACCGGAGGGTTTTTGTCCGTAGGACAACATACAATCATACCATAGGCTATCTTCTAGGGTTTAGCCTCTCCGATCTCGTGGTAGATCAACTCTTGTAATACTCATATCATCAAGAATAAATCAAGCATGACGTAGGGTTTTACCTCCATCAAGAGGGCCCGAACCTAGGTAAAACATTGTGTCCCCTGCCTCCTGTTACCATCCGCCTTAGACGCACAGTTCGGGACCCCCTACCCGAAATCTGTCGGTTTTGACACTGACATTGGTGCTTTCATTGAGAGTTCATCTGTGTTATCGCCGTTAGGCTTGATGGCTCCTACTATCATCGATAGCGATGCAGTCCAGGGTGAGACTTTTCTCCCCGGACAGATCTTTGTGTTCAGTGGCTTCGCACTGCGGGCGAACTCGCTTGGCCATCTGGAGCAGATCGAAAGTTACGCCCCTGGCCACCAGGTCAGGTTTGGAAGCTTAAACTACACGACCGATATCCGCGGAGACTTGATCTTCGACGGATTCGAGCCTCTGCCTTGTGCGTCATGTGGTCACGATGAGTATGATTTAGCTCTACCATCAGCCAGTGTTTAGGAGATCGCACCGGCAGCCGCTCCGACCCTCAATTCGGAGCCAGTTGCGCCATCCATGGACGGGTGGATGGACCCTGCCACGGAGGCCTTACCCTCAGCGGCGATCGAGTCGAACATCGACCTTACCCTGCACGAGAGCCGTGTTGTCAGACTGCCGGATCCTTCTCCGGCCACGGACTCCGAACCGCCTGCACCCATTCCTAGCGAATCCGATTGGGCGCCGATCATGGAGTTTACCTCCGCGGATATTTTTCAGCACTCGCCCATTGGCGACATACTGAACTCATTAAGGGCTCTCTCCTTGTCAGGAGGATCCTGGCCAAACTATGGCCGGCAGGATTGGGATGCGGATGACGAAGAAATTTGCTGCCTACCCACCACCCACTTAGTAGCCACTGTCGACGACTTAACCGACATGCTCGACTTCGACTCCGAAGACATCGACGGTATGGACAACGATGCGGGAGACGAAGAGGAACCACTGGCCACAGGGCACTGGACAACCACCTCATCATACGATATATACATGGTGGACACACCCAAAGAAGGCAATGGCGACAAGACAGCAGGGGATGACCCCTCCAAGAAGCAACCCAAGCGCCGACATCAGCGGTGCCGCTCTAAGTCCTGCCAAAGCAAAAGTGGTGATACCGGCACAGGAGATAATAACACTCTGGATAGTGCCGAAGATGGCAACAATCCCCTCCAGCACGATCTAGGACATGAGGATGGAGAGGCCAGCCCTCCAGAGAGAGCGGCAGATGGAGAGGCGGAGGATGATAATTACATGCCCCCCTCCGAAGACGAGGCAATCCTCGACGATGACGAATTCGTTGTGCCAGATGATCCCGTCGAACAAGAGCACTTCAAGTGCCGGCTTATAGCCACGACAAATAGCCTTAAGAAGAAGCAGCACCAGCTTCAAGCTGATCAAGATCTGCTAGCTGACAGATGGACTGAAGTCCTGGCGGACGAGGAATATAAACTCGAACGCCCCTCCAAGAGTTACCCAAAATGCAGGTTGCTATCCCAACTGGAGGAAGAAGCGTATGACGCGGTCGGCCACCTCGTGGCTGCGATAGAGAAGCATTCCAGCCAAACGCTCAGCCTGCACCTTGACACCATTCAAATAAAAAGGCATGGGGAAATACGCCAGACCTGCGAGACGTATTGGAGGACAAAGCAAAACATGCAAGATCGATCTACGGATCACGAGGGTGCGCCACTATGCAAGACGATAAACGTCACGCCGGATACAGTCAAAGGAAATTCGGCCGGGACGAACACAGCGGGCAAGACTCATTGGAGTTGCGTCACGATATAGCCCAGTATAGAGGTGCCACACACCCCTTATGCTTCACAGATGAAGTAATGGATCATCAAATCCCAGAGGGTTTCAAACCCATAAACATAGAATCATACGACGGCACGACAGATCCTGTGGTATGGATCGAGGATTTCCTCCTGCACATCCACATGGACCGCGGTGATGACCTACACGCAATCAAATACCTCCCACTCAAACTTAAAGGACCAGCTCAGCATTGGCTCAACAGCTTGCCAGCAGAGTCCATTGGGTGTTGGGAAGATCTGGAAGCCGCATTCCTCGACAACTTTCAGGGCACTTATGTGCGACCACCAGACGCCGATGACCTGAGCCATATAATTCAGCAGCCAGAGGAATCGTCCAGGCAATTCTGGACACGGTTCCTAACAAAGAAAAATCAAATCGTCGACTGTCCGGATGCAGAGGCCCTAGCAGCTTTTAAACACAACATCCGCGACGAGTGGCTAGGCCGGCACCTTGGTCAGAAAAAGCCGAAATCTATGGCAGCCCTCACGACACTCATGACCCGCTTTTGTGCGGGAGAAGATAGCTGGCTGGCTCGCAGTAATAACATATCAAAGAACCGTGGTACTTCGGACACCAAGGACGGCCAATGGCAGGTCACGTCGCAACAAACATAAGCGCCGCATTAACAGCGACAATACCGAGGATACGGCAGTCAATGCCTGATTCAAAGGCTCTAAACCCGGTCAGCGGAAAAAGCCATTTAAAAGAAGCACTCCGGGCCCGTCCAGTTTGGACTACATACTCGATCGCTCGTGTCAAATACACGACACCCCCGACAAGCCAGCCAACCACACCAATAGGGATTGTTGGGTATTCAAGCAGGCCAACAAGTTAAATGCTGAAAATAAAGATAAGGGGCCACATAGCGATGACGAGGAAGAGCCCCGGCAGCCGAACACCAGAGGACAGAAGAGGTTCCCCCCACAAGTGCGGACGGTGAACATGATATACGCAACCCACATCCCCAAGAGGGAGCGGAAGCGTGCACTCAGGGACGTATATGCGTTGGAGCCAGTCGCCCCAAAGTTCAACCCATGGTCCTCCTGTCCGATCACCTTCGATCGCAGGGACCACCCCACTAGTATCCGTCATGGCAGATTTGCCGCAATGGTCCTAGACCCAATCATTGACGGATGTCACCTCACTCGAGTCCTTATGGATGGCGGCAGCAGCCTGAACCTACTTTACCAGGACACAGTGCGCAAAATGGGTATAGACCCCTCAAGGATCAAACCCACAAAAACGACCTTTAAAGGCGTCATACCAGGTGTAGAGGCCCATTGCACAGGCTCAGTCACACTGGAAGTGGTCTTCGGATCCCCGGATAACTTCCGAAGCGAAGAGTTAATCTTTGATATAGTCCCGTTCCGCAGTGGTTATCATGCACTGCTCGGGCAAACCGCATTTGCGAGATTCAATGCGGTACCGCATTATGCATACCTCAAGCTCAAGATGCCAGGACCTCAGGGGGTCATTACAGTTAACGGAAACACAGAGCACTCTCTCCGAACGGAGGAGCACACTGCGGCCCTCGCAGCGGAAGCGCAAAGCAGCCTCTTAAGGCAATCCACTAGTTCTACGTTTAAGAAGCCAAACACCTGCAAGCGCGCCTGGAGTAATCAGCAATAGGACCACCTGGCATGTTCCGAGCTCGCATAGCAATGCGGCCCCCACCCCGGCCCAAGGCAAACGGCGAAATTCGTGCTATGTGTACATAATTACGCATTAAAAATACCATGGGCATAGGCGGGGAGGGGGGCATGACTACGGCACACCCCAAGACGCGGCTTAAACCGCACTAGGGGCTTCCCGTTTTGTTATTTTTTTCTTTTCAGGACTTTAATCTCTGGAAACCCGGTCCGGCAGCATGATTGCCGAACATATTATGCAGCAACCAAGAATGCATAAAGCTACGTCACACCATGGAACTCCCAGGTGGATTATGATAAACGAGCGAAATATTTGTTTTAATACTATTCCTCAGCTTGCGCTTGGAAGGGACATGTCAAACAGTCCTACTTTTTGCTTATCGCACTACTTGTATCATTCTGCTTTAACGCACCTTTTTGAATAAAAATGCATAGCATTAAGACTATTATTGCATTCTTCTTATATATATATATATATATATATGTTCATTCATGACATCCAGCACCCGTACACTCTGGTACGGCCAATACGCTAGGGGCTTAGGCATACCCCACAATACGGCGTGAGAAGTCCGGACACTTTCAACAGTGCGGCACCCCGAACTTATAGCATTATATGCATCAGCTCCGAATCATGTCTTGGATCAATAGTTGGGTTTGCCCGGCTCCCATGTTTTGGTACCTTACGTTCCGCTATATCGGCTAAGGTAGCACTGGGAGAACTACTGTGATTGTGCCCCGATTCTGCTGGGCTAAGCACCTTAGTAGAGAAAGCTAAAACTGAGTGTCATGATAAGGCGAGAGACTGGTCGTTGTTCGAGAGGTTTTCGAGTCCTTAAAGACTTATGCCGCTTAGAGCGAGGAGTCGGCCCTGTCTGGCTTAAGGCATGTATCGCGCCCCGAGTTCGGCCTTCCGAACACTAGGGGCTTCGCCAAAATTTAAAATTATAGAATTCTATGGCTAAGTGAGAGTGATAACGCATTATAGTCTGATTGCCTTGTTCGTTGTGCTGAGCACCTCCCTCGAAGGACCCAAAAATGGGAACAAGAGTGCTCAGGTTTATCCCAAACACCCCAGCACTCGTGGCATGGGGGCAGAAGCCGACGACTAGCCATCTCCCAGATTTGATAAACAGCCGAACAGAAGGTAATATTTTAAATTCAAACAAGCGTTGCATAGCACATATGAACAAGTTTTCATGAATACAGGATTACACGAGCGGGTTTACTCAAATATTGTATCTTTGGTACACTCGTCCGCTACGAGACAGGCACCCTTCAGGACACTCTCATAGTACATCTCGGGGTGGCAATGCTCCTTGCCCTCCGGCGGCCCTTCCTTGATCAGCTTCACGGCATCTAGCTTGGCCCATTGCACCTTCACACGGGCGAAAGCCCGGCGTGCACCTTCGATGCAAACGGACCGCTTGACGACTTCCAGCCGTGGGCAGGCATCCACAAGCCGCCTCACCAGGCCGAAGTAGCTGTTCGTAAGGGCGTCGCCAGGCCACAGCCGGACTATAAGGCCCTTCATGGCCTGTTCGGCCGCCTTGTGTAGCTCGACCAGCTGCTTTAGCTGGTCGCTCATAGGCACCGGGTGTTTGGTCCCAGTATATTGGGCCCAGAACAACTTCTCCGTTGAGCTTCCCTCCTCAGCCTGGTAAAATGTTGCGGCATTCGACACGCTGCGGAGCAAATCTACGAATGCTCCTGGAGAGCTCTGGATTCGGGTAAGTAACAAGTAATTTACTTTCACATGCTTGCTTTGCATATAGAATGCCTTACCCGCCGCTATCTTCTTCATCGCATCAATCTCCTAGACGGCCTTTTGGGCTTTGGCCTTGGCATTCTTTGCGCTCTCGAGGGCCGCGGCAAGCTCGGACTCTCGCGTCTTTAAGTCAAGCTCCAACGCCTCGTGCTTTGTCACGAGAGCGTGGAGCTCTTGCTGCACCTCGCCCACCCGAGCCTCTTGCCTTTCCCGCTCGGTGCGCTCCTTGGCTGCTTTGTTTTCGGCCTCAGATAGCGCTTGCTTCAGTGTTGCCACCTCAGTCGTGGCCCCTGACAAATTTACGATGATCCTGTCATTTTGCAATCGCATTCTTTTTATACATATCCATAGACTAGGTACTACTTACCTTTGTTCTCCTCGAGTTGCCTCTTGGCAAGGCCGAGCTCGTCCTTGGACCCTTTAAGGTCCTGCTTCAGTGCGGTGACCTCCATAGTCAGTGCGGCAGATGCTAGCAGCAAAGCCTGCATACACATATTGACATACTTATATTAGACTCCTGCGATATTGTTTGATCCTCTGTTCGGCTTTTCTTTGTGAACACCGAACAGAGCATCAGGGGTTACTGTCTATGCGGTAAAAAATTTCCCCGTATTTCAAAAACTTACATCAAAGCCTGTTAGAAGGCTGGCACAGGCTTTAGTCAGTCCGCTCTTGGCGGACTGAACCTTCTGGACCACCGCACTCATAATAGTGTGGTGCTCCTTGTCGATGGAAGCGCTACGAAGCGCTCCCAGCAGATTGTCCGGTGCCTCTGGATGGACAGAGGTCACTTGCACTGGCGTCTTGCCCCTTTTGGAAGGAGGACGCCTGCCTGAGTCCGGAACCATTGGAGGTTCTGGCGCGGTGTTCGGCTGAGGGCCGAACTCGGAGCCCTCGGGAGGCTTGCTCCCTTTGCTCTCGGAGTCCGGAAGGTCGCCTTGAGGCGCCTCTGGGACTGTCTCCCCTCGACCCGGTGCCTCTTGAGACAATACCTCGGCGTTGTCCGTAGGGCAAGGGGAGGTGGCGGTCAGAAGTGGATCGCTATCCATATCCGACGAGCCCAGGGAGCCGTCCGACGATATGTCGATACGAGCTCGTGGCTAGGGGTGGGCGTTCGGTATAAACCGAAAATTCGGTTTCTACCGTTCGGTATTTTTTTCAATTCGGTTAGGAAAACCAAAAACCGAAAATGACACCAAATAATAGATAACCGAAAATTCGGTTAACCAATTATTAGGTGCGGTTATCGGTTTTATACCGAAGTCTCACGCTTTAAATATTTGCGCTTGAGTGGTAGCAGCGGCACTCCCTTATATAGGCAAAATATTTGGCAAATCTCCTTGCTCCGACGATGTGGGACTAAATGAACAAGGTACTGGTAAGTTGTACGCTCGCACGGCCGGACACACACTTCACAAAAAGCCCACGTGAGCTGGGCCTTCCATGCTTGCATGCAATTTCGTCAGGTAGGCCCACGTTACGCGAGGCACGCGCGGACGCGCGGTTTGTTGGTCCCTGAAGCGATCGTGGCCTCTGGGTGAGATCTAAAAAAAGGGATCGTGGGCATGACTCTCAGGAGAAATTGGATATGCTTGTTTTTGCGTTGTCATTTACGTGTTTAACGCTGACTCATTTTGTTCGGTTTTTGTTTGGTTAACCGGAATAAAACATAACCGACCGAATTTTGTTCGGTTATTAAACTTGGAAACCAAATTTTACAGTCATAGAATAAAAAACCAAAAAATCGGTTTATTCGATTTCGGCATCGGTTCGGTTTTCGGTTCGTCGGTTTTTATGCCCACCCCTACTCGTGGCGGTCTACATAATCATGATTCGGCGTAAGGAGAAGCGGTGCGACAAAGGTATGCTATGAACTACTCTCGCATCCGGGCACTTACGACTTCGCCAGGGGCTTGGCCCTGAGCAGCCACTCGTCTTCGCCTTGGCGGCGGTGGTGGAGTAGTCCGGAAGGAGGGTCCTTCCCTTCTTGGACCCTTCGCCCCCCCCCCCCCGGTTGGGGCGGCCTTCCTTTTCTTGTCTCCCCCAACTGAAGGGGGAGCATCTTCTTCTTCCTCCGCGTCTTCGGGGGAGGAGTGTGTCGCAGAGTTATCAGACGATGAATCCAATAACACCTGGCGTCGGGAACTCTTTTGGGTTCCCTTGGCCTTCTTGGTCTTCTCCGGCACCTTATAAGGGGCCGGAGTCAGCATCTCCGTAAGGAGAGTGTCCGCAGTGTCTTCGGTCAGAGGGGCCGGACAGTTAATCTGCCCCGACGTCTCCACCCAGTCTTGTCAAAGGCATGGAGTTCAGACCCCGCACATGATTAAGCTAGGGGAAATAAAATATCCTACCGGATGTATAGAACTCACCGAATGCGCTCGGCGCTTTGCGCTTAGCCCGCGGTCCTCGGTGAGGGAGGGAGGGACCTCGGCGCCCTTGAACAGCACCTTCCAGACGTCCTTGTGCATAGTGTCGAAGAGCTTGTTTAGAGTCTACTGCTGGGCCGGGTCGAACTCCCACAAGTTGAAGTCCCGTTGTTGGCAGGGCAGGATCCGGCGGATGAGCATGACCTGGACTATATTGACAAGCTTGAGCTTCTTGCCGGCCATATTCCCGATACATTTTTGGAGTCCGTCCAGCTCTACCGATGAACCCCAGGACAGGCCCTTCTCTTTCCAGTAGGTGAGCAGCGTGGGGATTCCAGATCGAAACTTGGGGGCAGCCACCCATTTGGCGTCGCGCGGCTCGGTGATGTAGAACCACGCCGATTGCCACCCCTTTATGGTCTCCACGAAGGAGCCTTTAAGCCATATAACATTGGGCATCTTGCCCACCATGGCTCCGCCGCATTCTGCTTGTTGGCCGCCCACCATCTTCGTCTTGATATTGAAGGTCTTTAACCACAGGCCGAAGTGGGGCCAGATGTGGAGGAAAGCCTCACACACGATGATGAACACCGAAATGTTGAGGATGAAGTTCGGGGCCAGATCATGGAAGTCCAGCCCGTAGTAGAACATGAGACCACGGACGAATGGCTGGAGGGGAAACCCCAGTCCGTGGAGGAAGTGGTGGAGGAAGACTACCCTCTCGTGAGGTTCAGGGGTAGGAACGATCTGTCCCACAGCGGGCAGCCGATGCGCGATATTCGCGGCCAAGTATCCGGCTCCATGCAGCTTCTTGATGTGTCCCTCCATAACGGAGGAAGCCATCCATTTGCCTCCCGCTCCGGACATCATTGGAGAAGGTTGAGGGGAAGGATGTGGGCTTGGGAGTTGGTGCTCGAGTGTGCAAGACTGGATGAGCAAGGAGGAAGAAGGCATGGGTAGAAAAAGGTTAAACCTTGTCCCTTTATAAGGGCGGCCGAAACTATGCGCCCCCACTAGCCTGGTAAAACTCGCTTATCCCCCAAGCGCCGTAATCGATGGCGCAGTTGGGTTACCCACGCCCGTATTGATGAGAATCCCGTAATAAGGGGGACACGATCTCTGCTTTGATAAGACGTGTCAAAAAACTGCCTCGCGTTATGTGCGGGGCTAGTTAAAGGAAACGGTTCAAATAATCACCAGACCATGGCATAACGTCATGTTGCCAAAACAAGTCAGCAGATTAGATTTGTGGAAATATTATTCTCTCTACGGTGGGTTGTGGAACTTATTTTGCAGGGTCGGACACTATCCTTGTATTCAAATTTTTCCGTGGTGTATTCGGAGGAGGAACCCTCCTTGCAATGTCGAAGACAATACTGCTCGCCGGACTCATCGTCATTGAAGCATGGTTCAGGGGCTACTGAGGGAGTCCTGGATTAGGGGGTCTCCGGACAGCCGGACTATATCCTTTGGTCGGACTGTTAGACTATGAAGATACAAGATTGAAGACTTCGTCTCATGCCCGAATGGGACTCTACTTGGCGTGGAAGGCAAGCTAGGCAATATGGATATGTATATCTCCTCCTTTGTAACCGACCTTGTGTAACTCTAGCCCTTTCCGGTGTCTATATAAACCAGAGGGTTTTAGTCCGTAGGACAACATACAATCATACCATAGGATAGCTTCTAGGGTTTAGCCTCTCCGATCTCGTGGTAGATCAACTCTTGTAATACTCATATCATCAAGAATAAATCAAGCAGGACGTAGGGTTTGACCTCCATCAAGAGGGCCCGAACCTGGGTAAAACATCGTGTCCCCTGCCTCCTATTACCATCCACCTTAGACGCACAGTTTGGGACCCCCTACCCGAGATCCACCGGTTTTGACACCGACAGGGGGTCTTACTGAATGTGGATTGGCAGCATAATTTCAAGTCATTCTATGAAATTGTTAGGGTCAAAATCTTACGTAAAGATCCCTCCAAAATCCCTGATGAAAGGTTTTTTGGAGTTGGGAACAAAATCTACAGGCTACTCATTGAGGTGGAGTCCTTAACCCCCACTGAAGCTGGCACCTCCACCAACCTCTCTGCTGGTACATATGTCTCTGCAGCTGAAACTGGTACCAATCTTACTAAAGATGTTGAATCCAACAGGAGCTCTAGATCTGAATCAGATAATGGGCCTGCTGCCAATTCTGGGGCCCCTAACATCAGAGGACAGTCTTTTGGCCACAATCAGATGCTTGGAGAAACTACACCCAATTCATTCCTCAAGACACACCTCCCTGATTCTCCATACACTCCTCAACTTAGCATCCAGGAAAAGATCTTGAATTCTGTGCTTGATGAAACTGATGGATTCAACCTCCTCAGGGAAATGGAGCTCCTGGAAGATGATGATCTGATGGAATTAGAAGGTTCTGTAGATCTACAAGAGGATCAAGAGGCACTTGTTGAAACAACTGAACTCCCAGACAATTTGGACTCAAAATACAACTCTGACTTCCCTGCCCTTCCTAAGGAGAAGCACCTTCCCAAATGGGGTCCTGTTCAAGCCACCAGAACCAGTGCCAGGGTAGCTGGTGACAAGAGAACCATTATTGAAAAGGCTCAACAGCTCAAAGAGGTTCAGAACCTGGAAGTGCAAAACTCCCAGGGTATGAAACACACTTCCTTCTCCATCTTTAATGATCCTTCCTTCAATGCCATTGCTGCTAAGATTGGTGTAGATGTTACTTCTCTTAATGATGGCATTTAATGCTCTTCCTTTATTTACCCTCACCAAAACAGATCTGAAGCCTCTGTTTGTGAGAATTTTTCTCTAGATGGTAGTTCTAGTTTAGACTTCCTTCGATAAAGTTGACCTTGATTTCCTTATGAAACTCCTGGAGCTTAGAGGTATTGGGGGTAATGGACTAGTTGGATCCAGCAACTTACTCATGGGGGGTCTGTTGGGGTCAAGTTAAATAACTGTGAAAGTGATTTTTTTTCCTTGCTGGTAAAGGCCTTAGGCAAGGTAACCCCATCTCCCCACTTTTGTTTAATTTAGTAGTGGTCGTTCTTACTAAAATGCTGAGCAAAGCTGTTGATCATAGTCTGATTGCAGGGCTCTGTCCTGAGGTCTACCCTGGTGGCATCATCTGCCTTCAATATGCAGATGATACCATCCTTTTCTTAGACAATGACTCCACACATGCTAGCAATCTAAAAACTGTTCTAACCTGTTTTGAACAAGTCTCAGGCATGAGAATCAACTACTCTAAAAGTGAACTCATCCCTATCAACATGGATGATCAGGAGTTAGCTGACTTCCTCTCTATTCTAGTCTGTAATAAAGGTAACTTCCCCATTAAGTACCTAGGTATCCCTCTCCACTATGATAAACTGAGGAGAGAGGATATCCAACCCCTTCTGGATAAAATCATTAAAAGGATTGCTGGGTGGAGGGGCAAACTTCTCTCTTACAGAGGTAGATTGATCATCATACAAGCTTGTTTGGCTAGCATTCCAGTGTATCTCCTCTCCTTCTTCAAGTTCCCTAAATGGGCAGTGAACCTCATCAATTCTCATATGTCTCATTGCTTGTGGAATGATTTTGAGGGAAATAGGAAGCTACACCTTGCTAATTGGGCCCTAGTCTCTATGAAAAAAGATTTTGGAGGCCTAGGCATACCTAACCTCCAAGAAATTAATATCTGTCTTCTAGGGTCTTGGATTAAAAGATTCTATGAGGAAGACCTGAAACCCTGGAAGCTTCTTATTGCCCATAAATACCTAGGAAATAAACCTAATATTTTTGTCCCTTCCTCCAACCCTAAGACCTCTAGATTCTGGAAAGTATTAAAATCTATTATGCATGTTGTGAAATTTGGCTACAGATGGAACATAGGGGATGGGAGCAGAACCAGGTTCTGGGAAGATACTTGGTTTGGCACATCCCCGCTAGCAGTCCAATTTTGGCCTATTTACTCTGTCCGCAATGAGCTTAACAAAAGTGTCAATGATGTTTGCGACGGTCAATGCCTAAAACTCTCTTTTAGAAGGAACTTTAGTGATAGTCTCATGGAACAATGGTTCCAGTTGGAGGAAATTGCCAAAAGCATTACCTTTATTGCCGAGCCGGATGCCCTAATTTGGCAGCTGGGCAATAAGGGGAAGTATTCCTCCAGCTCCCTCTATCATGTTATCAACTTTAGAGGGGTTCAACCCGTGTTTATCCCTGCTGTCTGGAAATTGAGAGTTCCCCCTAAAATTCATGTATTTCTCTGGCTTCTCTCCAAAAACAAATTGATGACTAGGGATAACCTTAGGAAGAGACACATCATCAAACCCCTTGATTGTGTTTACTGCTTGGAACAAGATTCTTGTTCCCACCTATTTTTTGAATGTATAGTTGCTAAACATCTCTGGGCCCACATTGAGGAATATTTCTCTAGTCAGATTGGCTCATCCTTCAAATCTGTCGCCAGATTCTGGATTACTACCAAAAGTGCTCAGTTTTAAACACTGTTAGCTCAGTTGTCCTTTGGTGCCTCTGGAAATATAGAAATGCTATGATTTTCAGTAACACCTCCTGGACTTCCATTCCGCGGGTCTTGAGGTTGATCAGGAACATGGTGAGGAACTGGGCAATTCTCTCCTCCGGATCGGACAAGGACAAGTTGATGAGCTTCGTGGAAACCCTAACAAGATCCCTCCAGAAACCGTTGGCGATCACTTGTGGCTGAACAAGGCTCGACCTGCTCTAGGGCTGGACCCGTGGGCTCGTCTCAAGATCTCTGATGAAGATGATGGGCACCTGGCACCGAAAAAGAGGGACATCCACCATGCTACGCCTTCCAGCCCGGTGTCTCTGCTTGCTTACTGGTCGCCGCAGGCTGACACGGCCCGTCAGCTGAAGACCATGAAGGCTTCGCTGGACCCTCCTTGTGTCATTTGAGTGCTCTATCCGCTATGCCTTTGGCACCGCTCGGGTGATTTGTGTTATTCAGAGAACTTGTTCATCCACCCCCCTAGTTTGTAGCTTTTCTACCTTTGCTTTCGAGCTGCTCTTTGAGCTGCTGTATCAGAATATGTTGTGGTTTCGTTCTCAGCAATGGAACCGGGGAGATGCTCCCTATTTTTCTAAAAAAAACATTTTATATGTTATTATATATTATTTTTATTGTCATCATATATTTAACAGATACTTACATATGTAAGAAAACAATATCCCACATCTTATTAACTTATAAAAATAATTTCTTAACAAATAAAATCCTGGATTGTTTTGGCACGAAAATCCTAGTGATTGTGTACAAAAGCTTGGTAAGATTTAAGGACAAATGTAATAATATCACTTATTATTTAAATATATTCATAACAAAATGCTCAGCCCCTTTTTATTTTTTGATAACATTGCTGGCCCAACCCAACATTATAATTAGAATCAGCCCAGCAAAATCATGTATTTCGAGAAAGTGCAAATGGCCTGTAATCTTTTAGGAAATAAAATAAACGGGTCGCACGAACGCTACTTATTTTTTCACCCAGCCCAGCTAATGGTTGTAAATCAAAAAAATATATCAAATTGACTGTAAATTCTAGCACGCAAGAAAAGACTGTAAATTCTGAAAAAATGGGTTGAATACGTGCCACCTTTTTGGAGGCTGAAATGCGGGCCAATAGGTCGAAGCCAATGCAAGTCGTTGTCAATTTAGTTAACAAATGATTCTGCCATGTTAGCCGTTGGATTTACATCCAACGACTGGCATCCATCTTCAATCTCTCGTCTTCTTCCTCCAGCGCCGCCGGGACCACCTCCCGCCTCCTGCTACTAGCAGCTCTGCTTAGCACGCTTCGCTATGAAGTGCTACTCCATCGTTGGCCAGGCCATCCCTCCATCCCTCCACACCTCCTGTTCTTCTCCACCGACTGCCGAACCACACCGCACTAGAACCAGTTAACCCTCGTACACCTCTCTGTCTGTGACTCTACTCCTGTGTCTTCCCATCTCTGGCTCGTTGCTGTCCGGAGCCTCACCGTCGTCCACCACCTTGGATGCGCTCGGCGCAGCGTGGTTAACGTGGTCAACGAACGACACCATCAGAAGTAGACTGTGCGTGGAGAGGCTGACAGCTGGGTCCATGGCCGCACACAAGGAAATGCCTCCTTATTACGTGCAAAATAATGATTCCTCCACCTGACATCTGGGACCCACCGGAAGGGCCTCTGTATTTCGCGAAATAAAGTGCCCCCCGCTGACATGTCGGACCCACCAGCTATCTTCGCACACAAGGAAGTGCCTCCTTATTACACACACAAAAATGAATATTCCCCCTGCCAGCTAGAACCCAGCATAGTGGGAGGCTGACTTGTGGGCCTACCAAGTTGACGGGGATGGAGGGCTTTGTCAACTTAGTCAATATGAATGATTCTAGCTCCTGTTACCGTAAGATGTTCATCCAACGGCCGTAGTGCTTCTTTAACCTCTGGTCTTCTTGCTCCAGCCGCCCAAACCAGCGCCGGTCGTGTCGCGTGCTCCTGCCTCCCGTGGCCGGCTGTGATGCCACGGAGGCCTCACCGCCCTCTACTACTCCCACCGCTGGCCAGGTCATCCCTCTACTCACCCACACCCCCTGTTATTCTGCGGCGACAGCAGCCTCACACTGCAGCCGAACCAGTGAACCCTCGTACTCCTCTTCGCGTGGGCATCACCGCTGCGTCTTCCCCGGCTCCGAGTCGTCCCCTTCCTAGTCCTCGCCATCGTCCACCGCCCTAGTGCTCTTGGCGCGGCGTGGTCAATGTGGTCAACAACCAACTTCCATCGGAAGAGTACTGTACGTGGAGAGGCTGACAGCTGGGTCCACGACAGCCGCAAGGAAGTGCCTCTTTATTACGCGAAAAATAATTATTCCTCCACCTAACAGCGGGGACCCACCGGACGGGCCACCAGTATTTTGCGAAAAAAATCGTTTCCCCCTGACTACTGGGACCCACTGGATGGGCCACCGTATTTCGCGAAAAAACGTTCCCCCCAGTGTCAGCTTGGACCCACCAGAAGTGCCTCCTTATTACGCACAAAAAAATGAATACTCCCCCGGCTAGCTGGGACCCACCTTGCTGGGAGGCTGACTTGTGGGCCTACAAAGTTGACGGGGACAAAGGGCTTTGTCAACTTAGTCAATATGAACAATTCTAGCTCCAGTGATTGTACGATGTCCATCCAACGGCCGTAGTGCTTCTTCAACCTCTGGTCTTCTTGCTCCAGCCGCCCAAAGCAGCGCCGGTCGTGCCGCATGCTCCTGCCTCCCGTGGCCGGCTGTGCTGCCACAGAGGCCTCACCGTCCCCTACTATTCCCACCACTGGCCAGGCCCTGCGGCGACGGAAGCCTCACACCGCAGCCGAACCAGTGAACCTTCGTAGTCCTCTCCGCGTGGGCTTCCACTGTCGCGTCGTCCCCTTACTAGGCCTCGTCGTCGTCCACCGCCGTGGTGCTCTCCGCGCGGCGTGGTCAACGTGGTCAAGGAACAACTTCCATCGAAGAGTACTGTACGTGGAGAGGCTGACAGCTGGGTCCACGGCCACAGCCAAGTTTTTTTGTGATTTTCCAAGTAAGTCGCTTTGTCAGGCCTGTTGGGCTGCAAATCTTTCAAGACAAGGAGAGATTTCATTCGACTGGCCGAGAAAATGGCCCATCAGTAATGAGAAATGGGTTGTACATTTTTAAAACACATCAAACCGGCAGTTAGTCTCAGATATCTTTTTTTTCATTTCAAGATTTTAAATTACATTAATTTTTATGCGTGGAGAATTTGTTGGATTTTATATTGATATACATTTATTTTTGAAATCAGTTTGAATGTGAGTCGAAATTTCGGGATTAAAACAGTTCGGACCGCACCGAGATATGCAAAATTTCGTATAATTTTTTAACCGTTGCCACAATATGGGCTGTAATGCTAACAAAAAGAATATGGGCTCCAAAAAAACCTTAAGAATTAGCAAATGGGGTGTAAATTATTAGAAATAATGGCAGATGGGCTGTATGCTGTTTTCCACAGATTTGAGGCTTTCCTAAAAAAAGGTTGACGCACAAGCACTGACTGTTGGATGTCCATCCAACGGCCGTCGTGCTTCTTCAATCTCTGCTCTTCCTGCTCCAGCCACTCAAACAAGCGCCGGCGGGACTGCCTGCTCCCTCCTCCTCGCGGCTGGCTGTGCTGCCTCACAGGCCTCACCACCCGACCGTACTCCCATCGCTGGCCTAGCCATCCCTCTACTCACCCACACCTGTTGTTATTCTCCGGCGACGGCAGACGAACCAGTAAACCCTCGTACAGTCGTATTCCCCTCCGCGTGGGAAACAACTGCCGAGTCTTCCTTGCCTCTGTGTCGTCCCCTTCCTAGGCCTCTCCGTCATCCACCGCCTTGGTGCTCTCGGCGCGGCGTGGTCAACGTGGTCAAGGAACGACTTCCATCGGACGTGGACTGTACGTGGAGAGGCTGACAGCTGGGTCCATGGCTGCAGCAAGGAAGTGCCTCCTTATTACACGGAAAATAATGATTCCTCCACCTAACAGCTGGGACCCACCAGACGGGCCACTGTATTTCGCGAAAAAATGTTTCCCCCTAACTGCTGGGACCCACCAGCTACATCTTCACATGCAAGGAAGTGCGTCCGGGCAAAAAAACGATTCTCCCCCTGACTGCTGGGACCGACCAGCTACATCTTCGCAGGCAAGGAAGTGCCTGACAGTCGGGACCCACCTGGTCGAAGCGTACGTAGCGTTGTCATTCTGGTCGCGAACGTGTACGTACATATATACTGGTCGATGTAGAGGCGTGCGCGTGTCGTAGTAGAGGCGCGCACGTAGCATGTACACGTACGTACAACAGCCAGGGTGCAAGAAAGAAAATACGGCCACGTATGTGTACATATGAGCGGGGTCTCGAACGCATACTCGCGCATATGTACGGCCAGGGCTCGTGTACATGGCTGGGTCGGAACGGAGAAACAGCGTCGTCATCATGTTCATGGGGAGGCAACGGAATGCGTCGTGTTCATGGGGAGGCAACGGAATGCGTGGTGTTCATGGGGAGGCAACGGAATGCGTCGTGTTCATCGGGAGGGCTTGGACGGAACAGGCAATGGAAACGAGGCCTGGTGTACCGCAGAACGGAGGAAGCGGCCTTGTGTTCGGCCGGCCATGTTTGAAACGGGATCATGTTCATCGGGGGGGTCTGGCGTACCGCAAAACGGAGGAAACGGACCTCCTACGGTCGAAACGGGGGTCCTGTTGATCGGGAGGGGTGTGGCGTACCGCAAAACGGACGAAACGGACTTGTTTTGGAGTGCTACGGTCGAAACGGGGGTCCTGTTCATCGTGAGGGGTGTGGCGTACCGCAAAACGGGACTCCACGGGATACTGTTCATCTCCACCATCGACCTCCTCCAGCGTCCACGGGCTCCTGTTCATCCAGCCTCCACCGCACGCTACTCCACCGGCTACTGTTCAACCACCCCTCCACCGTCTACTGTTCATCCAGCCCTCCACACCACGGGGTCCTATTCAACCACCCCTCCACAGG
>NC_041388.1:215755017-215799202 GCF_002162155.2 Triticum dicoccoides
CTTCAGTTAGCAGCAGTAGCGAAGGAATCACTCGATCGGGTTCAGTTAACAGCCATCGATCGATCGCTCGGGTTCAGTAACGCGTAGCCTGCAGTGCAATCGCTCGGGTTCAGTTAGATCCCAACGCCTCGCTCGGGTTCAGTTAGAGCCAACGCCTCGCACACACGCACGTACGTGTACGAGAGAAACGCGCATCGCTCGGCCCCCGACCTCCCACCGTAATCGGGAACTCCCCGAAATTTTCCTCCCCCTCGCTTCTACCACGGTTTTTTCTGTCATGGACGGCCCAAAGAATGTCATGCAGCTGCGTCTCCGGCCCGCCCAGGACGAAAAGCCCATTTTCTGTCATGATTTTTTGTCATAGAAGTAGGAGCCCACCACATCTATGATGATACCGGGTTTTTTCACAATTATCGTCATAGAAGTGTCATATGTATGATAGAAAAAAATTCATTCGGCCCAAAATGTCACGGATGTGTCTTTTTTGTAGTGCTACCTCAAACTGACACACGTGCCTTAGTCTGGCCTTAACATCGGGGGCTGTATTCGGCCCTGCACATTCAAGTCTGAACACCTATAGGGAACTCTTCGGCGTCGCGGATATTGCATTATATGCATCAGCTCCGAATCATGTATTTGGTCTATAGTTGGGTGATGGAGTCCTGGACTAAGGGGTCCTCAGGCGTCCGGCCTATTGGGCATGGGCCGGACTGATGGGCTATGAAGATACAAGACCGAAGACTCTCACCCGTGTCCGGATAGGACTCTCCTTGGCGTGGATGGCAAGCTTGGCGTTCGGATATGAAGATTCCTTTCTCTGTAACCGAATTTGTACAAGCCTAGTCCCCTCCGGTGTCTATATAAACCAGAGGGTTTAGTCCATAGAGGCGATCATAATCGTATAGGCTAGACTTCTAGGGTTTTAGCCATTACGATCTCATGGTAGATCCACTCTTGTAACCCCCATACTCATCAATATTAATCAAGTAGGACGTAGGGTATTACCTCCATTAAGAGGGCCCGAAGCTGGGTAAAACTTCGTGTCCCCAGTCTCCTGTTACCATCAACCTCAGACGCACAGCTCGGGACCCCTACCGAGATCCGCTGGTTTTGACACCGATATTGGTGCTTTCATTGAGAGTTCTGTTGCGTCGTCTTCAAGAGGCTCAATGGCTCCGTCAATCATCTACAACGATGCAGCCCCAAGGGAGGTCTTTCTCCCCGACCAGATCTTCGTGTTCGGCGGCTTCGCACTGCAGGCCAACTCGATTGGCCATCTAGAGTAGATCGACAGCTATGCCCCTAGCCATTAGGTCAGGTTTGGAAGCTTGAACTATGTTGTTGATATCCGCAGAGACTTCATCTTCGATGGATTCGAGCCCACGGCAGCTGCTCCCTGCCACCGCGATGAGCATGACCTAAATCTATCATTGAACCATGCTCGGGAGATAGCACTGGTAAGTGCTCCGGCCCTAGATCCGGAGTAGACTACGCCATCCGAAGACGGGAAGCTCAACCTCGCCATGGAAGCCGCAGAATTAGCGGCGTTGGGGCCTCACACAGACCCAATTTCGTGGGGGATCCGCGTCACCAGAACCCCGGACTCGTCTCCGGCCACTGGCACCGAACTACGCGCACCCGCGTCCGCTGAGCCTGATTAGGCGCCGATCATCGAATTCAGCGCCGCAGACATCTTCCGACACTCACCTTTAGGCTATGTGCTAAACTCATTAAAAACCCTCTCCGTAGTAGGGGACTCACAGCCGAATTATATCCGGTTTGAACTAGGGGCCGATGACGGGGAATTTCGCTTCCCACCCACCTCCCACTTAATAGCCACTGTCGAAGACCTAACTGACAAGCCTGATTACGGCTCTGAAGACATCGACGGTATGGACGACGATGCCGAAGAGGAGCAGGCCCAAAAAATTTATCGGGCGCTGGACCACCACCCCCTCATATGAGTATACATGGTGGATACACCCAAAGAGAATAGCGGCAATGACAAGGAGGGCCTAGTCGAGGATAAACCTCATGAGATACAATCAAAGCGCTGACGTCAGCGGCGCCCCTCCAAGTCACGCCGTGGAAAAGACAGCAATACCGGCACAGGAGAAAACAATACTCCGAACGATGTCGAAGACAATGAAGACCCTATTAAGCCAACTTCAAAATAGGACAAACAGGAAGACAGGCAAGTTAGCCCTGATGAATAGGCCATAAACGAAGACTCGGAGGACAGCAATTATCTTCCGCTCTCCTAGGATGAGGAGAGCCTCGGCAACAAGGATTTTATCATGCCTGGGGAACCTCTCGAGCAGGAGCGCTTCAAGCGCCGGCTAATAGCCACTTCAAGGAGCCTGAAAAAGAAGTAGCAGCAGCTTAAAACTGACAAAGATCTACTCAATGATAGATGGACTCATGTCCTGGCAGCCGAGGAATACGGCCTCGAGTGCCCATCCAAAAGGTACCCGACGCGCAAATTGCTACCTCAATTGGACAACGAGGCGCTGGAGCTTGTACCGTCAGCACGTAATGCGACTGATCGACCGCCACATGGCCAAGACAAAGCGGCAACTCAAGCCGAACACCAGCTAGCACTACCTCACCATAAAGGCAGAAAGAAAACAGCTCGAGGGCATACATACGACCTGCGGCGGGACCTAGACAGTAGGGCAGGTCAGACCAGATCAATCTACAGATCGCGGGGGCGTGCCCCGATGCGCGATGACGGCTATCAAGCCGAACATGGCAAGCACAATCACGTCCAAGCCGAAAGCCGCAAACGGACTCCATCCGAACTACGTCATGACCTGGCCCGATATAGAGGCAGCGCACACCCCCTCTGCTTCACTGATGAAGTAATGGAGCATGAATTCCCAGAAGGGTTCAAACCCGTGAATATCGAATCATATGATGGAACCACAGATCCCATGGTATGGATTGAAGAATTTATTCTCCATATTCATATAGCCCGCGGCGACGATCTTCATGCCATCAAATATCTCCCGCTAAAACTCAAGGCCAGCTCGGCACTGGCTGAAAGTCTACCCGAGAATTCCATCGGCAGCTGGGAAGACTTGGAAGACGCCTTCCGCGATAACTTCCAAGGTACATATGTCCGGCCTCACGATGCCGATGACCTGAGTCACATTATCCAGCAGCCCAGGGAGTCAGCCAGGAAGCTCTGGACTAGGTTCTTAATTAAAAAGAACCAAATTGTCGATTGTCCGGATGCCAAAGCCCTTGCGACTTTTAAACATAGTGTCCAAGACGAATGGCTCGCCCGCCACCTTGGACAAGAAAAACCAAAATCCATGGCAGCCCTTACCGCTCTGATGACCCGCTTTTGCGCGGGAGAGGATAGCTGGCTCGCTCGTAGAAGCAACAGCACCAGTGACCCGGGCACTTCCGAAGTTCGAGACAGCAATGGCAAGTCACTACTCAATAAACACAAGCGTTGAAATAATAATGAAGGAATGCACGACAAGGCGGTCAACGCGGGATTCAGCGGCTCCAAACCCGGTCAATGGAAAAAGCCATTCAAGGCAAACAGAGACGGACCATCCAATTTAGACAAGATACTGGATCGGCCCTGCCAGATTCATGGCACCACCGATAAACCCGCCAATCATACCAATAGAAGCTGTTGGGTCTTCAAACAAGCCAGCAAGCTTAATGCCGAACACAAGGGGAAGGGGCCGCCCAGTGACAGCGATGACGAAGAGACTCGCCTACCAAACACCGGGGGTCAGAAGCAACTTCCCCCTGAAGTAAAAATGGTAAACATGGTATACGTGACGCACACCCCTATAGGAGAGTGCAAGTACGCACCACGGGACGCCTACGCCATAGAGCCGGTCCCCCCAAAATTTAACCAATGGGCGGCCTGCCCGATCACTTTTGATCGCAAGGATCACCCAGTCAGTATCCGTCATGCAGCCCTGGTCCTTGACCCAATCATCAATGGGTTACATGTCACGAAAGTCCTTATGGACGGCGGCAGCAGCCCTAATCTACTCTGCCAAGACACTGTCCGCAAAATGGGCATTGATCCTTCAAGAATCAAGCCCACCACAACTACCCTCAAGGGAGCAGTACCTGGCGTAGAAGCTCACTTCACGGGCTCCTTCACATTGGAAGTAGTTTTTGGTTCACCGAACAACTTTCGAAGTGAAGGCTTGACCTTCGATATTGCCCCGTTCCGCATTGGCTACCATGCACTTCTGGGGCGTACTGCTTTTGCTCATTTTAATGCAGTCCCACACTACGCCCATGCAAAACTTAAGATGCCCGGTCCACGCGGCGTCATAACAATAAATGGAAATACGGAACGCTCCCTCCGTACAGAGGGTCATACTACAACTAGTACAGCCGAAGTACAAAGCGGCCTCATCAAGCCACGTATCATATCTGCCATTAAGCCGCCGGTCACTATTAAATAGGACTGATCAATCTCAGAGCTGGTTTGGCAGTTCGGCTCCGTCGTTCGCCTCATATACCCGCGAAGTCTGTACCGCGCATACATAATTATGCACTCAAAATACCCTGGTCATCGGCGGAGGCACAATACGGACAAGCCTACAAGCACTCACATAGCCTCTTTTTCTTTTCTAACCATTTTTTATCTTTTACTGCAGGTGATTCAAAGGCTGGCCATCTCACAGTCTCTTATGGAGTTCGGCTTCATACACTTACTCAAAGGATATTCCTGTTAAGGAGTCCTTTCACCGAGGCAAGGCGGCGCAGACGTGCGACAGGAGGTCCAAATAATTTTCTGTAGAGCGCACTCTCTATTTCGAGCCTGTGAAGTGCCTTTTTCCTCAGCCTTCGACCCCCGGCATGTCAAATAGCCTGGGTTGTGGCGTTATTATCTGTAAATGGCGATTGACGTATCAATCAGGTCCCAGTGAACATAATTCGTTTTCAGTATTCACTTTTTCTATAGAACTGAATTTTGCTTCTTCGGTTGTTTCACACACGCACCTCGGCACAAATTGCCAGGGGCTCGATATGGGAACAAGTGGGTCGCCGACAAGTCCGAACAGCTTTATAGCACACTTCGGCGTCACGAGTTTGGCCTTATATGCATATGCTCCGAATCATGTCTTTGGTCAATAGTTGGGTTGCCTGGCTCCTGTGCTTACTACCTTACATTCCGCTCTATCGGCTAGCGTAGTAAAGGGAGAACTACTGCGATTGTGTTTCTGGTTCATCTGGTCAAGCACCTTAGTAGAGAAAGCCGAAAATGGACTGTCATGATGCGGCGAGAGCTGGTCAACCACTCGATGACTTATCAGAATCTTTCGCGATTCCTTCCGTATTACATGAAGGACCGTTCTTAAGGTCGCCTATGTAATGCACCGTATTGGGATAACCGTGTACATACCAGGGGCTATATCGTAGACCCACTGTCAAACTCCTATGTCTAAGTGAAAATGTTAAAGCCCTATAGTCTGATTGCCTAGTTCGCCGCCTTGACACCTTCTTCACGGACCAAGACATTGGGTCAAGAGTGATCAAGTGCTTTTCCGAACACCCCTCTATTTTATGCGTGGGGGCTGAAGCCGATGACTGGAAAACTTTCAGATTATACAAATGTGGCCGCACAGGAGGAACCAAAACTTTTAGGCAAAAGTATAAAAAAACGTAGCCTTAATATATCATAATATTGTTTTTTACAATCTTGGTACATTCACTCAAAGATCATATCCTTCGAGCACTGACCCTCTATCAAGAGGGCGCCCTCTAGGACATCTTCAAAATACTGCTCCAGCGTGTGTTTGTCCTTGCCCCCAGGTGGACTCTTCGCTGCAACATCGGTGGCCTTCATCTTCGCCCAATACGTCTTGACACAGGCAAAGGCCATCTGTGCACCTTCAATGCATGTTGATCGCTGTTGGGGAACGTTGCAGAAAATTAAAATTTTTCCTACGGTTTCACCAAGATCCATCTATGAGTTCATCTAAGCAACGAGTCAAGGGAGAGTGTTTGCATCTACATACCACTTGTAGATCACGAGCGGAAGCTTGTCAAGGGGATGGTGATGATGGAGTCGTACTCGAAACGTGATTCGGATCACCGATGTCCAAGTGCTGAACGGACAGCACCTCCACGTTCAACACACGTACGGGACGGGAGACGTCTCCTCCGTCTTGATCCAGCAAGGAGGAAGGAGAGGTTGAGGAAGGCAGCTCCAACGGCAGCACGACGGCGTGGTGTAGTTGGTGCAGCAGTACTCTGACAGAGCTTCGCGAAGCACGTACGGAGGAGGAGAGGTGTTGGGGAGGGGAGGGGCTGCGCCTTGAGTTGTGGTGTATTGCAGCCCTCCCCTCACCCCTCTATATATAGGGGAAGGGGCAAGGGGGGCCGGCCCTCCAGGGAAAACCCTAGGGGGGGCGGCGGCCAAGGGGTGGGGGGCTTGCCCCCCAAGCAAGGGGGGTGCGCCCCCTTCAGGGTTTCCCCCCCAACCCTAGGTGCATGGGCCCAGGGGGGGCGCGCCAAGCCCACTAGGGGCTGGCTGCTATCCCTACGCAGCCCAAGTGGCCCCCCGGGAGGGGTGGTCCCTCCCGGTGGACCCCCGGAACCTTTTCGGTGGTCCCGGTACAATACCGGTATGACCCCGAAACTTTCCGGTGCCCGTTTAACAACTTCCCATATATAAAACTTTACCTCCGGACCATTCCGGAACTCCTCGTGACGTCCGGGATCTCATCCGGGACTCCGAACAACATTCGGTAATCACATACTTGTCTTCCTGATAACCCTAGCGTCACCGAACCTTAAGTGTGTAGACCCTACGGGTTCGGGAGACATGCAGACATGACCGAGACTCTCCGGTCAATAACCAACAGCGGGATCTGGATACCCATGTTGGCTCCCACATGCTCCTCGATGAAGTCATCGGATGAACCACGATGTCGAGGATTCGATCAAACCCCGTATACAATTCCCTTTGTCAATCGGTACGTTACTTGCCCGAGACCTGATCGTCGGTATCCCAATACCTTGTTCAGTCTCGTTACCGGCAAGTCACTTTACTCGTACCGCAATGCATGATCCCGTGACCAAACACTTGGTCACCTTGAGCTCATTATGATGATGCATTACCGAGTGGGCCCAGAGATACCTCTCCGTCATACAGAGTGACAAATCCCAGTCTCGATCCGTGTCAACCCAATAGACACTTTCGGAGATACCTGTAGTGCACCTTTATAGTCACCCAGTTACGTTGTGACGTTTGATACACCCAAAGCATTCCTACGGTATCCAGGAGTTACACGATCTCATGGTCAAAGGAAGAGATACTTGACATTGGAAAAGCTCTAGCAAACGAACTAACCGACCTTTGTGCTATGCTTAGGATTGGGTCTTGTCCATCACATCATTCTCCTAATGATGTGATCCCGTTATCAACGACATCCAATGTCCATAGCCAGGAAACCATGACTATTTGTTGATCACAACGAGCTAGTCAACTAGAGGCTTACTAGGGACATATTGTGGTCTATGTATTCACACGTGTATTTACGATTTCCGGATAATACAGTTATAGCATGAATAAAAGACTATTATCGTGAACAAAGAAATATAATAATAACACTTTTATTATTGCCTCTAGGGCATATTTCCAATAGTCTCCCACTTGCCCTAGAGTCACTAATCTAGTTACATTGTGATGAATCGAACACCCATAGGGTTCTGGTGTTGATCATGTTTTGCTCGCGAGAGAGGTTTAGTCAACGGATCTGTGACATTCAGATCCGTATGTACTTTGCAAATTTTTATGTCTCCATCTTGAACATTTTCACGGATGGAGTTGAAACGACGCTTGATGAGCCTGGTCTTCTTGTGAAACCTGGGCTCCTTGGCAAGGGCAATAGCTCCAGTGTTGTCACAGAAGAGTTTGATTGGCCCCGACGCATTGGGTATGACTCCTAGGTCGGTGATGAACTCCTTCACCCAAATAGCTTCATGCGCTGCCTCCGAGGCTGCCATGTACTCCGCTTCACATGTAGATCCCGCCACGACGCTCTCCTTGCAGCTGCACCAGCTTACTACTCCACCATTCAACATATACACGTATCCGGTTTGTGACTTAGAGTCATCCAGATCTGTGTCGAAGCTAGCGTCGACGTAACCCTTTACGACGAGCTCTTCGTCACCTCCATAAACGAGAAACATGTCCTTTGTCCTTTTCAGGTACTTCAGGATATTCTTGACCGCTGTCCAGTGTTCCTTGCCGGGATTACTCTGGTATCTTGCTACCAAACTTACGGCAAGGTTTACATCAGGTCTGGTACACAGCATGGCATACATAATAGATCCTATGGCTGAAGCATAGGGGATGACACTCATCTCTTCTTTATCTTTTGCCATGGTCGGTGACTGAGCTGAGCTCAATCTCACACCTTGTAACATAGGCAAGAACCCTTTCTTGGACTCATCCATTTTGAACTTTTTCAAAATCTTATCAAGGTATGTGCTTTGTGAAAGACCTATGAGGCGTCTCGATCTATCTCTATAGATCTTGATGCCTAATATATAAGCAGCTTCTCCAAGGTCCTTCATTGAAAAACATTTGTTCAAGTAGGCCTTAATGCTGTCCAGAAATTCTATATTATTTCCCATCAAGAGTATGTCATCCACATATAATATGAGAAATGCTACAGAGCTCCCACTCACTTTCTTGTAAACGCAGGCTTCTCCATAAGTCTGCATAAACCCAAACGCTTTGATCATCTCATCAAAGCGAATATTCCAACTCCGAGATGCTTGCACCAGCCCATAAATGGATCGCTGGAGCTTGCATACTTTGTTAGCGTTCTTAGGATCGACAAAACCTTCCGGCTGCATCATATACAGCTCTTCCTTAAGATGCCCGTTAAGGAATGCCGTTTTGATGTCCATCTGCCATATCTCATAATCATAGTATGCGGCAATTGCTAACATGATTCGGACGGACTTAAGCTTTGCTACGGGAGAGAATGTCTCGTCGTAGTCAATCCCTTGAACTTGTCGATAACCCTTAGCGACAAGTCGAGCTTTATAGATGGTGACATTACCATCCGCGTCCGTCTTCTTCTTAAAGATCCATTTGTTTTCTACCGCTCGCCGATCATCGGGCAAGTCAGTCAAAGTCCATACTTTGTTTTCATACATGGATTCTATCTCGGATTTCATGGCTTCTAGCCATTTGTTGGAATCTAGGCCCGCCATCGCTTCTTCATAGTTCGAAGTTTCACCGTTGTCTAACAACATGATTTCCAGGACAGGGTTGCCGTACCACTCTGGTGCGGAACGTGTCCTTGTGGACCTACGAAGTTCAGTAGCAACTTGATCCGAAGTACCTTGATCATCATCATTGGTTTCCTCTTCAGTTGGTGTGGGCATCACAGGAACATTTTCCTGAGCTGCACCACTTTCCCGTTCGAGAGGTAGTACTTCATCGAGTTCTACTTTCCTCCCACTTACTTCTTTCGAGAGAAACTCTTTTTCCAGAAAGCATCCGTTCTTGGCAACAAAGATCTTGCCCTCGGATCTTAAGTAGAAGGTATACCCTACAGTTTCCTTACGGTATCCTATGAAGACGCATTTTTCCGACTTGGGTTCGAGCTTTTCAGGTTGAAGTTTCTTGACATAAGCATCGCATCCCCAAACTTTTAGAAACGACAGCTTAGGTTTCTTCCCAAACCATAATTCATACGGTGTCGTCTCAACGGATTTAGACGGTGCCCTATTTAAAGTGAATGTAGCTGTCTCTAGAGCGTATCCCCAAAATGATAGCGGTAAATCGGTAAGAGACATCATAGACCGCACCATATCCAATAGAGTGTGATTACGACATTCGGACACACCGTTACGCTGAGGTGTTCCAGGCGGCGTGAGTTGTGAAACGATTCCACATTTTCTTAAGTGTGTACCAAATTCATGACTTAAGTATTCTCCTCCATGATCTGATCGTAGGAATTTTATCTTTCGGTCACGTTGATTCTCTACCTCATTCTGAAATTCCTTGAACTTTTCAAAGGTCTCAGACTTGTGTTTCATCAAGTAGACATACCCATATCTACTTAAGTCATCAGTGAGAGTGAGAACATAACGATATCCTCCGCGAGCCTCAACGCTCATTGGACCGCACACATCGGTATGTATGATTTCCAACAAGTTGGTTGCTCGCTCCATTGTTCCGGAGAACGGAGTCTTGGTCATTTTTCCCATGAGGCATGGTTCGCATGTGTCAAATGATTCATAATCAAGAGACTCTAAAAGTCCATCAGCATGGAGCTTCTTCATGCGCTTCACACCAATGTGACCAAGGCGGCAGTGCCACAAGTATGTGGGACTATCGTTATCAACTTTACATCTTTTGGCATCTACACTATGAACATGTGTAATATTGCGCTCGAGATTCATTAAGAATAAACCATTGACCATCGGAGCATGACCATAGAACATATCTCTCATATAAATAGAACAACCATTATTCTCGGACTTAAATGAGTAGCCATCTCGTATTAAACGAGATCCAGATACAATGTTCATGCTCAAACTTGGCACCAAATAACAATTATTAAGGTTCAAAACTAATCCCGTAGGTAAATGTAGAGGTAGCGTGCCGACGGCGATCACATCGACTCTGGAACCATTCCCGACGCGCATCGTCACCTCGTCCTTCGCCAGTCTCCGCTTATTCCGTAGCTCCTGCTGTGAGTTACAAATATGAGCAACGGCACCGGTATCAAATACCCAGGAGTTACTACGAGTACTGGTAAGGTACACATCAATTACATGTATATCAAATATACCTTTAGTGTTGCCGGCCTTCTTATCCCCTAAGTATTTGGGGCAGTTCCGCTTCCAGTGACCCTTCCCCTTGCAATAAAAGCACTCAGTCTCAGGCTTGGGTCCATTCTTTGACTTCTTCCCGGCAACTGGCTTACCGGGCGCGGCAACCTCTTTGCCGTACTTCTTGAAGTTCTTTTTACCCTTGCCCTTCTTGAACTTAGTGGTCTTATTGACCATCAACACTTGATGTTCTTTCTTGATTTCAACCTCTGCTGACTTCAGCATAGAAAATACTTCAGGAATGGTCTTTACCATCCCATGCATATTGTAGTTCATCACAAAGCTCTTGTAGCTTGGTGGGAGCGACTGAAGGATTCTGTCAATGACTGCCTCATCAGGGAGGTTAATATTCAGCTGGGTCATACGGTTGTGCAACCCAGACATCTTGAGTATGTGCTCACTGACAGAACTATTTTCCTCCATCTTACAACTATAGAACTTGTCGGAGATGTCATATCTCTCGACCCGGGCGTGAGCTTGAAAAACTAGTTTCAGCTCTTCGAACATCTCATATGCTCCGTGATGCTCAAAACGCTTTTGGAGCCCCGGTTCTAAGCTGTAAAGCATGCCGCACTGAACGAGGGAGTAATCATCAGCACGAGACTGCCAAGCATTCATAATGTCTTGGTTCTCTGGGACGGGAGCATCACCTAGCGGTCCTTCTAAGACATATTGTTTCCTGGCAGCTATGAGGATGATCCTCAGGTTCCGGACCAAGTCCGTATAGTTGCTGCCATCATCTTTCAGCTTGGTTTTCTCTAGGAACGCGTTGAAGTTCATGTTGACATGAGCGTTGGCCATTTGATCTACAAGACATATTTGCAAAGGTTTTAGACTAAGTTCATGATAATTAAGTTCTAATCAAATTATGAACTCCCACTTAGATTAGACATCCCTCTAGTCATCTAAGTGTTACACGATCCGAGTCGACTAGCCCGTGTCCGATCATCACGTGAGACGGACTAGTCATCGTCGGTGAACATCTTCATGTTGATCGTATCTTCCATACGACTTGTGTTCGACCTTTCGGTCTCCGTGTTCCGAGGCCATGTCTGCACATGCTAGGCTCATCAAGTTAACCCTAAGTGTTTTCGCTGTGTAAAACTGTCTTACACCCGTTGTATGTGAACGTAAGAATCCATCACACCCGATCATCACGTGGTGCTTAGAAGCGACGAACTGTAGCAATGGTGCACAGTTAGGGGAGAACACTTCTTGAAATTTTGTAAGGGATCATCTTATTTACTACCGTCGTCCTAAGTAAACAAGATGCATAAAACATAATAAACATCACATGCAATTATATAAAGTAGTGACATGATATGGCCAATATCATATAGCTCCTCTGATCTCCATCTTTGGGGCTCCATGATCATCTTGTCACCGGCATGACACCATGATCTCCATCATCATGATCTCCATCATCGTGTCTTCATGAAGTTGTCACGCCAACGACTACTTCTACTTCTATGACTAACGCGTTTAGCAATAAAGTAAAGTAAGTTACATGGCGTTCTTCAATGACACGCAGGTCATACAAAAATAAAGACAACTCCTATGGCTCCTGCCGGTTGTCATACTCATCGACATGCAAGTCGTGAATCCTATTACAAGAACATGATCTCATACATCACAATTCATCATTCATCACAACTTCTGGCCATATCACATCACATGATCAATCGCTGCAAAAACAAGTTAGACGTCCTCTAATTGTTGTTGCATCTTTTACGTGGCTGCAATTGGGTTCTAGCAAGAACGTTTTCTTACCTATGAATAACCACAACGTGATTTTGCCAACTTCTATTTACCCTTCATAAGGGCCCTTTTCATCGAATCCGCTTCAACTAAAGTGGGAGAGACAGACACCCGCCAGCCACCTTATGCAACTAGTGCATGTTAATCGGTGGAACCGGTCTCACGTAAGCGTACGTGTAAGGTTGGTCCGGTCCGCTTCATCCCACAATACCGCTGAAGCAAGAAAAGACTAGTAGAGGCAAGCAAGTTGACAAGATCCACGCCCACAACAAAATTGTGTTCTACTCGTGCAAAGAGAACTACGCATAGACCTAGCTCATGATGCCACTGTTGGGGAACGTTGCAGAAAATTAAAAAATTTCCTACGGTTTCACCAAGATCCATCTATGAGTTCATCTAAGCAACGAGTCAAGGGAGAGTGTTTGCATCTACATACCACTTGTAGATCACGAGCGGAAGCTTGTCAAGGGGATGGTGATGATGGAGTCGTACTCGAAACGTGATTCGGATCACCGATGTCCAAGTGCTGAACGGACAGCACCTTCGCGTTCAACACACGTACGGGACGGGAGACGTCTCCTCCGTCTTGATCCAGCAAGGAGGAAGGAGAGGTTGAGGAAGGCAGCTCCAACGGCAGCACGACGGCGTGGTGTAGTTGGTGCAGCAGTACTCCGATAGAGCTTCGCCAAGCACGTACGGAGGAGGAGAGGTGTTGGGGAGGGGAGGGGCTGCGCCTTGAGTTGTGGTGTATTGCAGCCCTCCCCTCACCCCTCTATATATAGGGGAAGGGGCAAGGGGGGCCGGCCCTCTAGGGAAAACCCTAGGGGGGCGGCGGCCAAGGGGTGGGGGGCTTGCCCCCCAAGCAAGGGGGGTGCGCCCCCTTTAGGGTTTCCCCCCAACCCTAGGCGCATGGGCCCAAGGGAGGGCGCGCCAAGCCCACTAGGGGCTGGCTGCTATCCCTACGCAGCCCAAGTGGCCCCCCGGGAGGGGTGGTCCCTCCCGGTGGACCCCCGGAACCTTTCCGGTGGTCCCGGTACAATACCGGTATGACCCCGAAACTTTCCGGTGCCCGTTTAACAACTTCCCATATATAAAACTTTACCTCCGGACCATTCCGGAACTCCTCGTGACGTCCGGGATCTCATCCGGGACTCCGAACAACATTCGGTAATCACATACTTGTCTTCCTGATAACCCTAGCGTCACCGAACCTTAAGTGTGTAGACCCTACGGGTTCGGGAGACATGCAGACATGACCGAGACTCTCCGGTCAATAACCAACAGCGGGATCTGGATACCCATGTTGGCTCCCACATGCTCCTCGATGAAGTCATCGGATGAACCACGATGTCAAGGATTCGGTCAAACCCCGTATACAATTCCCTTTGTCAATCGGTACGTTACTTGCCCGAGACCCGATCGTCGGTATCCCAATACCTTGTTCAGTCTTGTTACCGGCAAGTCTCTTTACTTGTACCGCAATGCATGATCCCGTGACCAAACACTTGATCACCTTGAGCTCATTATGATGATGCATTACCGAGTGGGCCCAGAGATACCTCTCCGTCATACGGAGTGACAAATCCCAGTCTCGATCCGTGTCAACCCAATAGACACTTTCGGAGATACCTGTAGTGCACCTTTATAGTCACCCAGTTACGTTGTGACGTTTGATACACCCAAAGCATTTGTACGGTATCCAGGAGTTACACGATCTCATGGTCGAAGGAAGAGATACTTGACATTGGAAAAGCTCTAGCAAACGAACTAACCGACCTTTGTGCTATGCTTAGGATTGGGTCTTGTCCATCACATCATTCTCCTAATGATGTGATCCCGTTATCAACGACATCCAATGTCCATAGCCAGGAAACCATGACTATCTGTTGATCACAACGAGCTAGTCAACTAGAGGCTTACTAGGGACATATTGTGGTCTATGTATTCACACGTGTATTTACGATTTCCGGATAATACAGTTATAGCATGAATAAAAGACTATTATCATGAACAAAGAAATATAATAATAACACTTTTATTATTGCCTCTAGGGCATATTTCCAACAATCGCTTCATGGCATCGATACACAGCACCACATCCACAAGTCGCTGCACCAAACCGAAATAACTATTCGGAGCTAGGTTAGTCGGCCACAGCCGGACCACGACGTCCTTCATGGCAGAACTGGATATCTTGTGGAGCTCGGCCCACTAGGTCATCTGTTCGTTCAGTAACAGCGGGCGCTTTGGCGTGCCGAATTGTGACCAAAAAAGCTTCTCTGTTGCACACGCTTCTTGCGCTTGGTAAAACTGCACCGCATCGGAGGTACTCTTCGGCAAGTCCAAGAATGCGTCTGGAGAGCTCCACCTTTGATTAAGCAGGGCATACTGCGGATCGCCGAATTTAGTCTGCAATAGAAAGGGCTTACCGGCCGCTATCTCCCCGGCTTGCCAGATCTCCTCCCGAGCCGCTCTCGACTCGGATCGTGCCTCTCTCACCTCTCGTAAGGCCCTCTCGAGTTCGGCTACTTTGGACTTGTTCTCCTCCTCGAGTGCTTGGCATTTGCCAGTGGCATCCTTTAGATCTTGATCCATGGAAGATATTCTCTCTTGGCACGGGCGCCGAGCAGCCTATTCGGCTTTTAACTCCTGAGCTGCCTTCTTGGCAGCCACATTACTCATCCTGGCTTGCTCCTTGGCCCGGACAAGCTCAGCCCATAGGGTCTCAACCGCGGCAGCACCATCTGCAGTTATGCATGTTTCAGTATATAATTCTTAGCTTCGTGCTCATATTATTATACACACATATACTAACTGCCCCAAAACATACCTTGTGCCTCGTCAAGCCACATGTTAATAAGCGTGATGTCGTCATCCGCCACATCAAGTTTCCGCTTCAGATCGGCAACCTCTGTAGCATGGGCAGTCGCCGTAGATGAAATAGCATGTGTTCCACTTAGTTAGATTATTTCCTGGGCATATCTTTTTTGATCCTCTGATTGCCTCCTATCGGACGCCAACCAGAGTCTCAGGAGCTACTATCTATACACGGGTGCATTTTTTGCATGTAAAGTGCAATTGAAGATATTACATTTCATACCTCGAACCCTCTTAGCAGGCCCGTGAAGACTTCATTCAATCCGCTTCTCACGGACAGAATCCTCTCGGCTACCGTACCCATCAAGGTACGATGTTCCTCTAAGATGGACGCATGTTGCAACTCGTCCATCAAGGTGTCCGGCGCCTCCTGATTCCTGGAAGTGGTGATGGGAGTACGGACTCCCTTCGAATGGATGTGTTTGCTCGACTCTAGAATCGTCTCCGGCTGTAAACCGGATAGTTCGGGGCCTTTATTGTTGGCCCCCAAAGGGGCTGCATGCCCCAAACCCTGGGCCGCCGAAGTATCACCTTCGGGTGCGGTCTTCATTGTCCCTCGCACCACTTGTTGATCAGGAGAAATCCTACGGGACGACACCTCAAAGTCGTCCGCCCTATTGGGCGAGAGGGTCTGGGAAGGTGTCTCGCTTTCCATCATCTCCAGAAGAAGATCCCCCGAGGAGGAAGACTGTTGAGGAATACTGCGTGCCGGACTACAAACATATATTTTCAGATGTTGCCCTTGTAAGCGGAAAGGAATGGGATATGTTTAGGACACCTTTGTTCACTTACGATTCGGCTAAAGGCTTGTCCTTACGGAGGAACTGTGCGTCAACATCGTCTTCCGAACCCGAACCGCATGGCAAGGAGATCTTCCCTCGCTTAGGAGCACCTTCCCCAAATGTTCAGAGGCGGTCCTCTTCTTCCCATATGGGGAAGCGATGTCGGCTTCCCCTTCTATTTTGTCTTCGGAAGAGGGAGACCCAATCTCCCCGGACATAGCGTCTGGTGTACCTTTAGAACGGAGGTCGCCTTTGGCCTTCTTGTTCTCCTCCTTGTCCTCCTTCACCGGCATTTGATATGGCGCCGAAGCCAGTGCTACCTCTTGAGCACTGCGTTGGATTTCCCCGAAGAGGAAGGGATGATGCAGCAAAGTACTGTAAGTATTTCCCTCAGTTTTTGAGAACCAAGGTATCAATCCAGTAGGAGGCTACGCTCGAGTCCCTCGTACCTACACAAAAACAATAGCTCAATGCAACCAACGCGCTTAGGGGTTGTTAATCCCTTCATGGTCACTTACGAAAGTGAGATCTGATGGAGATGACAAATAATATTTTTGGTATTTTTGGTATAGAGATGCAAAGTAAATAAAGTAAAAGCAAAGTAAAAGCAAAGCAATAATAGAGTGATGGAGATTGATATGATGAGAAAGAGACCCGGGGGCCATAGGTTTCACTAGTGGCTTCTCTCATCTAAAATAAAGTAAAAGCAAAGCAACAAATTACTGTTGAGAAATTGACAGAATTGAGCATAGATATGAGAATATCTAGGTATGATCATGTATATAGGCATCACGTCCGAGACAAGTAGACCGAAACGATTCTGCATCTACTACTATTACTCCACTCATTGACCGCTATCCAGCATGCATCTAGAGTATTAAGTTAAAAATAGAGTAACGCCTTAAGCAAGATGACATGATGTAGAGGGATAGTTTCATGCAATATGATAAAAAACATCTTGTTATCCTCGATGGAAACGATACAATACGTGCCTTGCTGCCCGTTCTGTCACTAGGAAAGGACACCGCAAGATCGAACCCAAAGCTAAGCACTTCTCCCATGGCAAGAACAACCAATCTAGTAGGCCAAACTAAACTGATAATTTGAAGAGACTTGCAAAGATAAACAATCATACATAAAAGAATTCAGAGAAGATTCAAATATTATTCATAGATAGACTTGATCATAAACCCACAATTCATCAGGCTCAACAAACACACCGCAAAAAGAAGATTACATCGAATAGATCTCCATGAGAGAGGGGGAGAACATTGTATTGAGATCCAAAAAGAGAGAAGAAGCCATCTAGCTACTAGCTATGGACCCGCAGGTCTGAAGTAAACTACTCACACTTCATCAGAGGGGCTTGGATGATGATGTAGAAGCCCTCCGTGATCGATGCCCCCTCCGGCGGAGCTCCGGAACAGGCCCCAAGATGGGATCTCGTGGATACAGAAAGTTGCGGTGGTGGAATTAGGTTTTTGGCTCCGGCCCCGATTGTTTGGGGGTACGTGGATATATATAGGAGGAAGAAGTACGTCGGTGGAGCTTCGAGGGGCCCACGAGGCAGGGGGCGCGCCCTCCACACTCGTGACCACCTCGTGGCCTTCTTGACGGAGGGTCCAAGTCTCCTGGATCTTATCTGATGAGAAAATCATGTTTCCGAAGGTTTCATTCCGTTTGGACTCCGTTTGATATTCCTTTTCTTTGAAACCCTAAAACGGGCACAAAACAGCAATTCTGGGCTGGGCCTCCGGTTAATAGGTTAGTCCCAAAAATAATAGAAAAGTGGAAAATAAAGCCCAATAATGTCTAAAACAGTAGATAATATAGAATGGAGAAATCAAAAATTATAGATACGTTGGAAACGTATCAAGCATCCCCAAGCTTAATTCCCGCTCGTCCTCGAGTAGGTAAATGATAAAAACAGAATTTTTGATGCGGAGTGCTACTTGGCATAATTTTAATGTATTTCTTCTTAATTGTGGTATGAATATTCAGATCCGAAAGATTCAAGACAAAAGTTCATATTGACATAAAAATGATAATACTTCAAGCATACTAACTAAGAAATTATGTCTTTCAAAATAACATGGCCAAAGAAAGTTCATCCCTACAAAATCATATAGTTTAGTCATGTTTCATTTTCATCACACAAGAATGCTATCATCATGCACAACCCTGATGACAAGCCAAGCAATTGTTTCATACTTTAGTAATCTCAAACCTATAAACTTTCACGCAATATATGAGCGCGAGCCATGGACATAGCACTATAGGTGGAATAGAATATAATGGAGGGGGTTATGTGGAGAAAAAAAAAGGAGAAAGTCTCACATCAACGAGGCTAATCAATGGGCTATGGAGATGCCCACCGATTGATGTTAATGCAAGGAGTAGGGATTGCCATGCAACGGATGCACTAGAGCTATAAATGTATGAAAGTTCAACAAAAGAAACTAGTGGGTGTGCATCCTGATGAAGCTATGTACCTAGGGTAGGGTCATGGACCTGTCCTAACTGCCCTACCAAGGACATCTCTAGAAGAAATCACCTTTCAATCGACTTGGAGGTGTTCCACTCGACAGACTCGAAGACACTCGACCAAGAAGCAATCACTCGACCAAGATCCAACCACTCGACGGCCAGGAGACCTAAAGTCACTCCGCACGCTAACGGTCGGTCACTAAGTAGCTTTTGTGGTCATCATAGCACTTTATTAGGGGCATTACCAGTAATGCCCGACCTTAATGTACTTAAAACCCTGCATAACTGAGGGCCAGAGGGGTCTGGCGAACTCTATATAAGCCACCCCCCTCCTCAGTGTAAAGGGTTCGCACCCCGGTAATTCATACACACATAATCCAGTCGACCACCTCCGGGATCCGAGACGTAGGGCTATTACTTCCTCCGAGAAGGGCCTGAACTCGTAAACCTCGTGTGCTTACAACTACTCCATAGCTAAGATCTTGCCTCTCCATACCTACCCCCCTACATTACTGTCAGACTTAGAACCACGACAGTTGGCGCCCACTGTGGGGCCGTGTCTTAGCGATTTGTTGGAGGAGTTGCGATCTTTTCCGATCCAAATCATCATGGTTTCTGGCGGAGTTTTGGTGGAGGGCCGTGAGATCCATCTCGGCGCGCTCACGTTCATCGCCGACGACTCCGCTTGGCTTCAAGAGGCTCCGCTTGATGTCGACGCACTCCCTGTCCGCGAGGCAATGCACTTTCGCGCATGCATCCGCGGCGTCCTCTTGCGGCAACCGTCGACCCATTATCGGTCAGCCCCTGTGTTGTCCTCCCTCCATGTTTCCCGCCGGCGCAAGCGCTCCAGTCGGTCGAGACTTCAGCGGTGGGTGAGACACGCGGTGGCACGCCAGTCGGCCACCCCTCAAGTCGCAGCAATTGAGCCCGACGAATCCCTCTACGGCCTATTCGACTGGCTCCGCAGAGACCGCATCTGAGTGCAATAGCAGTGATCCGGCGGCGGAGGTTCGGATGGTCGATGGACCGCGCAGTCCTCCCGGTTTTCACCGCACCGACGGAGGCGCAGGTAGAGGCGACCCGTCGCATCCCCATGAGGAATATCTCCCCGAGCCTCTCACGTCGCTGCAGAGAGAAGAACTTCGTCGCTGGAACATGGATGCACTGCACACTCCTATCGTTGGAGAAACCCCCGAGGCTCGTGCCTTGGAGGACGCGCGCTTGGCAAACTTGGCTGAGCGCACTCAACTGGAGAACCTCCAGCGAGCACTCGACGAGCGTGTGCGACAATGGGTTCCAGAATCCAGTCGACGTCGGCTCTTTCCGCCCCCGCAGGTATATCGAACTCCGATTCAGAATTTAGCAGCTGCAGCCCGCATAGCAGAGTCAATTCAGCCTTCCCAGTCAGAGGCTGGCAGAGGCTTGCTGCAGATCAGAGCGTTACTCCGGGCAGCAGGAGACCAGAACTCCGCTGTTTCTCAGTCGCGGAACAGGATTCATAGCAGATCCATTGCTGCAGACACAGTCCAGTCGGCTCATAGCCCAAGATCGCCCCCGAGGCGTGAGGGACGTGGGGACCGGCGTGATCAGTACGAAAACCCTGAGCAGTATGATCACTGACTCGATCGTGACGATCAACGTCGAGTGCCCACCCCTCCCCCGAGGAGTGGATCGTATGTGCCTCGACAGCAGGATGACAGGCGCCCTCATAGTGTTGGGCGAAGGATTCCAGTCGACCCCAGGGAACCAGGCTTTGATGCGAGATCCATTCTCGTTCAGGGTTTGGTCGACAGGAACAGAGCTCACCGAGAAGGTCACGACAGAGATGCACCTACCAGCAGCAGAGTACATGTTTCGGGGCTAGAGTGCTTTAGTAGAGCCATCAGGGCCGCTGTGATTCCTCCCAACTTCAGGTTGGCGACTGGAGTCAGTAAGTTCACTGGTGAGTCCAAGCCCGATACTTGGCTTGAAGACTACCGAGTGGCTGTCCAGATTGGCGGTGGTAATGATGAAGTGGCCATGAAGCACCTGCCTCTCATGTTGGAGGGCTCGGCCAGAGCGTGGCTGAATCATTTAGCACCCAGCAGTATTTACACTTGGGAAGATCTCGCCCTAGTGTTTGTCACCACATTTGAAGGAACATGCAAGCGACCGGCAGGGCTGACGGAACTGCAGTCTTGCATGCAGAAGCCAAATGAAACTTTGAGGGATTACATCCAGAGATGGATCACGTTACATCACACGGTAGAGAATGTGCCTGATCACCAAGCAGTCTGTGCCATCAAAGAAGGCGTCAAGTACAGAGAACTGAATCTGAAATTCGGTCGAACCGGAGACATGTCTCTGAATCGGATGATGGAGATTGCCACCAAGTACGCTAATGGTGAAGATGAAGATTGACTCCGGAGTGGCAAGCACAAGACAGTCGCCCAAGAAACCGGAGGAGGAAATTCCAATTGGAAACAGAAGCGGAAAGCCGAGCCAGCTGCTCCTGGGGAAGCCTTGGCTGTAACTCAAGGAAAGTTTGAGGGGAAACCCAAAGGGCCTTGGAACCCCAAGAAAGTTAAAGACCAAGACGGAAATGATGTTGTTGGATTTTCCATGTCACGTCCACACCAAGAAAGATGAAGAGGGTAAGTTCATTTACCCGAAACATACCACTCGACAGTGTCGGCTCTTGATCCAGCAGTTCCAGGGCAAACAGCCCAAAGATAAGGAGAAGGAGTCGGACAAAGTTGAGGACAAGGAAGACAGTGATGATGGATACCCCCAGGTCAATTCCACCTTGATGATTTTTGCTGATGTTGAAAGCAAAAGTCGACTGAAAGTTATCAACCGTGAGGTGAATATGGTTGCTCTGGCGACACCCAGTTATCTGAAGTGGTCTCAGACTGCCATCACATTCGACCAGTCCGATCACCCAACGCACATTGCCACCCCTGGGAGGCAAGCTTTGGTGGTCGACCCAGTTGTTGAAGGCACTTGACTGACCAAAGTCTTGATGGATGGTGGCAGTGGTTTGAACATACTGTATGCTGAGACATTGAAAGGGATGGGCATTCCAATGTCCAGACTCAGTATCAGCAACATGAGTTTCCATGGAGTCATTCCTGGGAAGAAGGCTGAGTCACTCAGCCAAATTGCTCTTGATGTGGTTTTCAGTGATTCCAAGAATTACCGCAAAGAAAAGTTGACATTCAAAGTTGTAGATTTCCAGAGTGCTTATCACGCTATTTTGGGCAGGCCAGCTTATGCATGCTTCATGGCTCGACCATGTTGTGTGTATCTCAAATTGAAGATGTCTGGTCCCAAAGGTGTGATCACTGTTACGGGCAATCGGAAGAAAGCAGAAGAGTGTTTTCAGAAAGGCTCAAGGATCACTGATGCTAAGATGGAAGTGGTGGAGCTGCAGGAGTACCAGAAGACTACAGACCCGAGTGGTTTGTTGCGAGCCAAGAAGCCCGCTACAGAATCAGCTTTTCAGTCGTCTGGTGAAACGAAGCCGGTTCACATTCACCTGACCGATCCCAGTGCTGCTCCGACTCATATCTCCACAATACTCGACTCCAAATAGGAAGAAGCGCTCATCCAGTTCCTCCGTGAGAACTGGGACATCTTTGCATGGAAGCCTTCTGACATGCCGGGTGTTCCCAGGGGGCTGGCTGAGCACCGCCTACGAGTCGACCCAAAAGTGAAACCTGTCAAAGAACATCTCTGACGGTCCGCCATCCAGAAGAGAAAGGCTATTGGTGAGGAGGTGGCTCGGCTCTTAGCAGCGGAGTTCATCCGAGAGATATACCACTCCGAGTGGCTCGCCAACGTTGTCATGGTCCCCAGGAAGGACAAGTCACTTCGCATGTGCATTGACTTTAAACATATCAATCGGGCCTGCCCGAAAGATCATTTTCCTCTCCCCAGCATCGATCAGATAGTCGACTCGACTGCGGGATGTGAGCGACTGTCTTTTTTAGACGCCTATTCTGGGTACCATCAGATCCGTCTGTATGGACCTGACGAGATCAAAACAGCTTTCATCACTCCAATCGGGTGCTTCTATTATGTTACCATGCCATTCGGCCTCAAGAATGCCGGAGCCACATTCATCAGGATGATTTAGAAGTGTTTGCTCACTCAAATAAGTCGGAATGTGGAAGCATACATGGATGATATTATGGTTAAGTCACGGAAGGGTTCCGACCTGCTGACTGACCTTGCTGAAACCTTTGCCAATCTTAGGAGGTATGATATCAAGCTTAATCCATCAAAGTGCACATTCGGAGTTCCTGGCGGAAAGTTACTCGGCTTTCTCGTTTCCGAACGGGGAATCGACGCCAATCGAGAAAAAGTTGGTACTATACTCTGGATGAAATGTCATGTGCGCGTGCACAACGTCCAGAAGCTTACTGGTTTCTTGGCCGCTTTAAGTTGATTCATCTCTCGTCTCGGTGAAAAGGCATTGCCTTTTTACCGATTGATGAAGAAGTCAGACAAGTTCGAGTGGACTCCTGAAGCTGATGCAGCATTTGCAGAGCTCAAAGCTCTGCTCTCCACCCAGCCGGTGCTTGCTGCCCCAATTAGCAAAGAGCATTTGCTGCTTTACATTGCAGCCATAGGATAAGTCGTCAGTACGGTACTTACAGTCGAGCGGGAAGAAGAAGGAAAAGCCTTCAAAGTTTAGCGCCCAGTATATTATGTTTCTGAAGTTTTGACCCCGTCGAAGCAACGATATCCTCATTATCAGAAGCTTGTATATGGGATTTATATGACCACAAAGAAGGTTGCTCACTACTTCTCTGATCATTCCATTACAGTCGTCAGCGACGCTCCATTGTCAGAGATCCTGCACAACAGAGATGCAACTGGTCGAGTGGCAAAATGGGTGATTGAACTCCTTCCTCTAGATATCAAGTTTGAGGCAAAGAAAGCTATCATGTCCCAAGAAATAGCGGATTTCGTCGCCGAGTGGATTGAACAACAACTGCCGACTCAGGTTCACTCGAAGCATTGGACCATGTTCTTCGATGGTTCCAAAATGCTGAATGGTTCCGGTGCCGGGGTAGTATTGGTCTACCCCCGAGGAGATAAGCTCAAATATGTTCTTCAAATCCACTTTGATTCCTCCAATAACGAAGCAGAATATGAAGCACTTTTATATGGGTTGCGCATGGCCATTTCACTCGGTGTACGTCGCCTCATGGTCTATGGCGACTCAGATTTGGTGGTTAATCAAGTGATGAAGAAGTGGGACATCAGAAGTCCAGCCATGACTGGTTATTGCAATGCAGTGAGAAAGATGGAGAAGAAATTTGAGGGGTCTCATCACATACCCCGACTGAAAAATCAAGCAGCTGATGATTTGGCGAAAATAGGTTCCAAAAGAGAAGCCATTCCCAGCAATGTGTTTTTGGAACACATCCACACACCATCAGTTCAGGAGGATCCCTTCACTGAAGAAGCCCCGCAGCCAAAAAGTGCCACGGATCCGATTGAAGTTGAAGTTCCAGCTGTGGTCAACCTGATCATGGAAGTTTTGGTCATCACTCCCGACTGGACGGTACCGTACATCGCGTACATCCTAAGGAAAGAACTCCCAGAGGACGAAGAAGAGGCTCGACAGATCGTCCGTCGATCCAAGGCCTTTACAGTCATAAAGGGACAGTTGTGTAGAGAAAGCACGACTGGAGTCAGTCAGAAGTGTATAACACCAGAAGATGGTCAGATAATATTTGATGATATCCACTCAGGGACCTGTGGTCATCATGCGTCCTCTCGGACCATTGTGGCTAAAGCATACCGAGCGGGATTCTACTGGCCAAGGGCGAATGAAATGGCAAAAGAGATAGTCGACAAATGTGAAGGATGTCAGTTTTACTCCAATATGTCGCACAAACCCACGTCAGCCCTGAAAACCATTCCACTCGTCTGGCCCTTCGCTTTTTGGGGACTGGACATGGTTGGACCACTGAGAACGGGCAGGAGCGGCTTCACTCATGTGCTAGTAGCAGTCGACAAGTTCACCAAATGGATTGAAGCTAAGCCTATCAAGAATCTTGATGCTTGCACTGCTATCAGTTTCATCAGAAAGTTGATATTCAGATATGGAGTTCCGCACAGCATCATCACTGACAATGGGTCAAACTTCGATTCTGACAAATTCAGAACCTTTTGCGCCTCTCAAGGCACACGAGTCGACTACGCTTCAGTCGCTCACCCCCAGTCGAATGAACAAGCGGAAAGAGCAAACGACTTAATTCTCAAAGGACTGAAACCCCAACTGATGCGCGATCTCAAGCACGCAGCAGGTGCATGGGTCGACAAGCTTCCATCAGTTCTTTGGGGATTGAGGACAACCCCGAACCGATCGACTGGAAGAACCCCATTCTTTCTGGTCTACGGAGCCGAAGCAGTTTTGCCGAGTGACCTGCTTCACAACGCGCCCCGAGTCGAGCTCTACTTTGAAGATGAAGCAGAACAAGCCCGGCAGGACGCAGTCGACCTCCTGGAAGAAGAAAGAGAAATGGCCATGATCCGATCGACCATCTATCAGCAAGACTTGCGTCAATTCCATGCAAGAAATGTGAAGAGTCGAGCCTTCCAAGAAGGAGACTTGGTCCTCCGAGTGGATCAACAGAAACCACACAAACTCGCTCCTACTTGGGAAGGCCCCTTCATAGTCACCAGAGTCCTCCACAATGGAGCGTACCACCTTTATAATGTCGATCGCCAGATTGATGAGCCACGAGCCTGGAATGCGGAGCTGCTCCGCCCCTTTTATACTTGAATTCTCACTCGGATGAGATGTAATAAGAAAAACTTCTGTAGTTTATTTGCCAAAGACAAGAGCGTTATAATTTTCCCAGTGATTGTTATTGTTTTTGTTTGCGTGAGAAATCCCCCAGTGGGTGGCTTAGCTGCGAATCCATTTCGCCTAAGTTTGTAAAAATAATTTCCTACTGAGTGGTGAGCCAGCCTCTCACTCGGAGGCTTAGCTGCGAACCCGTTTCGCCTAAGTGTTTGAAAATCCTACCGAGTGGTGAGCCAGCCTCTCACTCGGAGGCTTAGCTGCGAACCCGTTTCGCCTAAGTGTTTGAAAATCCTACCGAGTGGTGAACCAGCCTCCCACTCGGGAGCTTAGCTGCAGTCCAGTACTCGCCTAAGTATTTGAAAATCCTACCAAGTGGTGAGCCAGCCTCCCACTCGGGGGCTTAGCTGCAGTCCAGTACTCGCCTAAGTTTGAAAATCCTACCGAGTGGAGAGCGACCCTCCCACTCGGGGGCTTAGCTGCAGTCCAGCACTCGCCTAAGTTTGAAAAATCCTACCGAGTGGAGAGCGACCTTCCCACTCGGGGGCTTAGCTGTAGTCCAGTACTCGCCTAAGTTTGAGAAATCCTACCGAGTGGAGAGCGACCCTCCCACTCGGAGGCTTAGCTGCAGTCCAGTACTCGCCTAAGTTTGACAAATCCTACCGAGTGGAGAGCGACCCTCCCACTCGGAGGCTTAGCTGCAGTCCAGTACTCGCCTAAGTTTGAAAAATCCTACCGAGTGGAGAGCGACCCTCCCACTCGGAGGCTTAGCTGCAGTCCAGTACTCGCCTAAGTACGAAACACATCCCAATCCGCAAGGATGACGAGGTGCAGGTCAACTGCCACCTTCTCCTTCGGAGCTTCGCCACAAATACAACGTGCGCTCCATCCCGATCCGCAAGGACGACGAGGTGCAGGTCGACTGCCACCTTCTCCTTCAGAGCTTTGCCACAAATACAACATGCGCTCCATCCCGACCCGCAAGGACGACGAGGTGCAGGTCGATTGCCACCTTCTCCTTTGGAGCTTCGCCACAAATACAACGTGCGCTCCATCCCGACCCGCAAGGACGAAGAGGTGTAGGTCGACTGCTAGCTTTTCCTTCGGAGCTGCGCCACAAATACAAAAGTTGTCTCGAGTGAAGAACGATTTCCACTCGACGGAGAATTCATGAAGATATTCAACGATAAACCAAGTTCAGATAAATCCTAAAGGTTCCAGACCGCAGATCAAAGTGCTCGGGCATTCATCCCGAAAGAGTTTAATGGTTACAAAAACCACTCGGCATTCCGAGGCAAATTTAAGGTGGGGCATAAAAGTTTGTTCACTCCGCAGGAGGAGGACTGGCAGGCTCGACGAACTCATCCAGGTCGACGCCATCGGCGATCCGAGTGGCTGCAGCAATAAAAGTCTCCATAAAAGATCGGAAGTCATGCCTCTGGATGTTGGCGACCTTGATTGCTGCCAGCTTATCTTGTCGCGCCTCCTTGCAGTGGACACGAACCAAAGACAGAGCCACATCAGCACCACACCGGGCGGAGGATTTCTTCCATTCTTGCACTCGGTCAGGGATCTCATTCAGTTAAGTCATCAAAGATTCCAGATCATTCTGAAGCGTCGCCCCCGGCCAAAGCGTCGAGTCGATTCGAGAGACAACCTCCTTCAGGCGTGCGAGGTAGCTTGTGGCACTGGCGACACGGGACTCCAGTCGGAGCATGTTCATTGCAGTTTCGTCGCAGACCGGGGAAGCGATAGGGTCCAGACCCGTCTCGACCCTTCCAGTTTCTTCATCAAAGTCTTGACAAAGTTCTGCAGCCAAAAGTCAGTTCAATCAACCGAGCAAAATCCGATGGCAAGCATCAACACAGTCGGATTAAAAGAAATACCTCCCAGCACGAGATAAAGCTTCTTGGCAAGGGTCCTCAAATAAGCTTTTGTGTCGTTCCTCTTGCGGATCGCAGACTCCAACTTTTCGTTCAGGGCGACCTTATCCTTCTTCAGGCTGGTCACTTTGCGGTTAGCTTCATTAAGACAAGATGTCAGTCTAGTCACCTCTCCTTCAAGCGTTCCGACTGAAGCAAGCTTCTCGTATGTGAGAGCGGTTTTGTCTTGGGCTGCTTTTTGCACGTCGGCGAGGTCCGAGTCCTTCTTGTCCAGAGCCAACTTCATTTTCTCTGCAAAAGAAATAATTGAATCAAAAAACCAAAGAGATATATTGAAGTTCAGTTGGCAATCAGTTACCTTCCATACCAGCGGCCTCGTCTTGAGCTTTTTTCAGATTTTGTTGAGCCAATTCCAAGTCAAGGTTTAGTTGGATCTGCTGTTTCTCCAAGTCAGCAAAGCGAGCTCCAAGATCACAAGATTTTTGCAATCAGGGAGGGGAAGTTATTTTACAGCGAAAAACGACGAAGACAATAAATATTAAGACTACGGTCGACTGCCCGTAGTCCACCATAGTCTCGGGGACTACACCCAGTGGGTGCACTTTGCGTGCCCCCACCAGTTTGGTTTACACTCGACACGGCCAGACCAGATCGAGCGAAAGAATCAAAATACAAAGACTACAGTCGACTGCCAGTAGTCCACCGTAGTCTCGAGGACTACACCCAGTGGGTGCACTCAGCATGCCCCCACTAGTCCAAAAATTCAATCGACGCACCCAGTGGGTGTACAGATGCAAAGATTTTCAGAAAGAGAGTCTTCAGATAGCATATCCTAACAGAACAAGCGGTGACCAACTAACCTGAACATTGCTTTGGAGAGCCGAGCTGGCGTCATAGGCGGCCTGACTGGCGTCCCGCATCGCCTTCATCTTCTCCATCATAATGCCCGCCTAACGTATGGCTTCGTTGGCAGCGTTCACTTCGTCCTCTGGGACATGATGGATCGCAAAAACTGAAGGTGGGTCGGCAGGAGCTTGAGCAGTCGACGAAGAAGGCAGGGCACTCGACAATGGTACGGCGAAGGTAACAGATCCCCGATTGGCATCACCAGCGTCCTGAACGACTGGTTCCGCCATCGGCGTTGACTGTGGCACCTTGCTTGCAGGAGCTTTCCTAGTTTTCCTTATCAAAGGCCTCTCAGGCTCTTCATCATCATCATCGGGGAGGTCAATAATGTTAGGAGCTATTCAAAGATCAATCGCCAAAATCACATCACCCAATGGTACACATTGCAGTTGAGTCGACCAAATAAAGACAGAATGACAGAAATCATACCTAGATTGGAAGTGACTGCATCCTCCATTACCTCATCCTCGTCCTTGTAAGCTGAGGTCCCGGAAGTAGTAGCGCTACCAGTTCCAAAGTTCGTCCGGTTAAATCAAGAAAAAATAAATAGCACGGAGCGTCGAGTGAATACAAAGGGAGACACTCACGCAGAAGCGACAGGGATGTCAATCTTAATCCTCGGCAACGCCTTCCGAGGCTTCTGCTCTGCAACTTTGGGATGCTTTGACGCTTTTTCAGTTGGGATTGGTGAAGATGTCCGAGGACGCTTTGAAGATTGACTAGTCTGAACAATCGCCTTTTCACGGGAGCTCGGTCGTTCTTGGTCAAGCTTGGATCGCCTCTCCCTGCGAGGAGGCGACTCGACTTCTTCTTCTTCACTTGAGTCATTGCTTTCTTCGTCCCCTTCTCCGTCAGAATGCCATTCGCCACTGTCGCCGCCGCTAGCCTCTCCTTCAGGTCTTGCTCTTACTCTCCGTTGGGCACTGAGTACATTTCGATAAGGGCCTGAAAGAAAGCAGGAAGAATAAAGTCAGTCGACGCAGTATAGACAGCTGCGCGAGTGAATTCAGATTATAATCAAAAGCTCAGAATTGGACCTTTTCTGGTTCATGGGACTGGTCGAATGGAGGAACTCTCCTGGCTCCCCTGGGGTTGTCCTTATTTCCGGTGATGCCCGACGGCCACCCCTCCAGTGTGTTGTCATCGACCTCCTCCGGGTGAATCCGAGTGGTGTCGTCAAGACCCGAATACATCCACATCGGATGGTCTCGAGCTTGAAGAGGCTGGATGCGCCGCCGAAGGAAAACCTCCAAGAGATCCATACCAGTGACCCCGTCACGGATAAGCTGGACCACCCGTTCGACCAGCACCCTAACTTGCGCCTTCGCCTCCGGGATCACCTTCAAAGAGGAGGGTTTCCTCACTCGTTCCATGGTAAAAGGAGGGAGGCCAGTCGAGTGCCCTGGCGTCGGCTGGTCTTTGCAGTAAAACTAGGTCGACTGCCATCCGCGGACCGAGTCGGGAAGAATCATGGCCGGAAAGGAACTTTTCCCTCTCATATGAACACCAATACCCCCACACATCTGAATCACTTGTGCTCTCTCATCACTCGGATTGGCCTTTTTCACCGTCTGAGAAAGACAGGTGAAAATGTGCTTGAAAAGACCCCAGTGAGGCCGACAACCCAAGAATTCTCGCACAAAGACACGAAAACAACGAGATACACGATTGTGTTGGGAGTGAAGTGGTGGAGTTGTGCCCCAAAGAAATTCAGAAATCCCCGAAAGAAAGGGTGAGGAGGCAAGGAAAACCCACGGCCGACGTGGGTGGCAAGGAGAACGCGCTCACCCTCCCAAGGTTGCGGCTCGGATTCCTTCCCCGGAAGCCGTGCCGATCCATGGGGGATCAGTCCTCCGTCGGCTAGGTCGTCGAGGTCTTCTTGGCGGATCGTCAAGCGGATCCAGTCGCCCTGGATCCAGCCCTTCGGCAAGCCGGCTCGTGAGGAAGATCCACCCCGACTGGTCACCTTCCCCTTCGCCTTTGCCGTCGCCTTCTTCGCCCGCTCCAGAGCCACCGTCTTCTCCTTCCCAATCGTCACCGGCGAGTCACGTACGGAGCGGCGGCGCTGGGGCGGGAGCGAGCGCGATGGAGAAGCCTGAAGAGGAGAAGAGGAAATGAGAACGCACTGTTCAAGAAACCCCGGTCCGACGCCTTATATGAGGTTACTTCCAAGTGGCTGACTGGTAGGCCCGGATGATCCTATCAAATCCCGCAACAGTCGCGCGCGCGATACGTGGTGAAAAAGGTGGCGCAGAGATCGAGGCGGCTCCACCCTATCCCATCCGATTACTGCGGCCTCCCCCGTCCCGCGCACTTCCCAAAATTCGAATCCTGTGAAATCTGCAGGCAGCAGAACAACTTGTCAGACGGAAGATCTCCTCCACACCGTCACTCGAAGCTTTTCAAGTAAAGAAACTCACTCGACAAAAAACTAAGAATGGATCAAGGCGACTAAAAAGGTAGTTGTTGTCGTCACTCAGGTTCATTGATCCGAAACAAGATATGCTCATGGCATGAAAAATGAGTCGGAGAAGTTCTCAACTCCTTCCCCACTCAAACCTCGATCCATTCGGGGGCTAATGATGAAGCTATGTACCGAGGGTAGGGTCATGGACCTGTCCTAACTGCCCTACCCAAGGACATCTCTAGAAGAAATCACCTTTCAATCGACTTGAAGGTGTTCCACTCGACAGACTCGAAGACACTCGACCAAGAAGCAATCACTCGACCAAGATCCAACCACTCGACGGCCAGGATACCTAAAGTCACTCCGCATGCTAACGGTCGGTCATTAAGTAGCTTTTATGGTCATCATAGCACTTTATTAGGGGCGTTACCAGTAACGCCCGACCTTAATGTACTTAAAACCCTGCATAACTGAGGGCCGGAGGGGTCTGGTGAACTCTATATAAGCCACCCCCCTCCTCAGTGTAAAGGGTTCGCACCCCGGTAATTCATACACACATAATCCAGTCGACCGCCTCCGGGCTCCGAGACGTAGGGCTATTACTTCCTCCGAGAAGGCCCTGAACTCGTAAACCTCGTGTGCTTACAACTACTCCATAGCTAAGATCTTGCCTCTCCATACCTACCCCCCTACATTACTGTCAGACTTAGAACCACGACACATCCAACTTGCTTGCTCACGAAGACCTAGGGCACTTGAGGAGGCCCATTGTTGGAATATACAAGCCAAGTTCTATAATGAAAAATTCCCACTAGTATATGAAAGTGATAACATGAGAGACTCTCTACTATGAAGATCATGGTGCTACTTTGAAGCACAAGTGTGGTAAAAGGATAGTAACATTGTCCCTTCTCTCTTTTTCTCTCATTTTTTGGGCCATCTCTTTTTTTATGGCCTTTACCTTTTTTTGGGGGGCCTTCTCTTTTTTTATGGCCTTTCTTTTTTTTATTCCTCACTTGGGACAATGATCTAATAATGATGATCATCACACTTCTATTTATTTACAACTCAGTTATTACAAGTCGATACTAGAACAAAGATGACTCTATATGAATGCCTCCGGCGGTGTACCGGGATATGCAATGAACCAAGAGTGACATGTATGAAAGAATTATGAACGGTGGCTTTGCCACAAATACTATGTCAAGTACATGATCATGCTAAGCAATATGACAATGATGAGTGTGTCATGATGAATGGAATGATGGAAAGTTGCATGGCAACATATCTCGGAATGGCTATGGAAATGCCATAATAGGTAGGTATGGTGGCTGTTTTGAGGAATATGTAAGGAGGTTTATGTGTGAAAGAGCATACCATATCACGGGGTTTGGATGCACCGGCGAAGTTTGCGCCAACTCTCAATGTGAGAAAGGGCAATGCACGGTACCGAAGAGGCTAGAAAGGATGGAAGGGTGAGAGTGCGTATAATCCATGGACTCAACATTAGTCATAAAGAACTCACATACTTATTGCAAAAATCTAAAAGTCATCAAAAACCTCGACACTACGCGCATGCTCCTAGGGGGATAGATTGGTAGGAAAAGACCATCGCTCGTACCCGACCGCCACTCATAAGGAAGACAATCAAATAACACCTCATGTTTCAAATTTGTTGCATAACGTTTACCATATGTGCATGCTACGGGACTTGCAAACTTCAACACAAGTATTTATCAATTTCACAACTACTCAACTATCATGACTTTGATATTATTACCTCCATATCTCAAAACAATCATCAAGCATCAAACTTTTCTTAGTATTCAACACACTCATACGAAAGTTTTATTATTAATCTTGCATACCAAGCATATTAGGATTTTAAGCAAATTACCATGCTATTAAGACTCTCCAAATAATCTAAGTGAAGCATGAGAGATCAATAGTTTCTATAAAACAAATCCACCACCGTGCTCTAAAAGATATAAGTGAAGCACTAGAGCAAAATTATAAAGGTCAAAAGATATAAGTGAAGCACATAGAGTATTCTATCAAATTCCAAATCATGTATGGCTCTCTCAAAAGGTGTGTACAGCAAGGATGATTGTGGTAGACTAACAAGCAAAGACTCAAACAATAAAAGACGCTCCAAGCAAAACACATATCATGTGGTGAATAAAAATATAGCTCCAAGTAAAGTTACCGATAGAAGTAGACGAAAGAGGGGATGCCTTCCGGGGCATCCCCAAGCTTTGGCTTTTAGGTGTCTTATATTATCTTGTGGGTTCCATGGGCATCCCCAAGCTTAGGCTCTAGCCACTCCTTGTTCCATAATCCATCAAATCTTTACCCAAAACTTGAAAACTTCACAACACAAAACTTAAAGTAGAAAACTCGTGAGCTCCGTTAGCGAAAGAAAACAAAATACCACTTCAAGGTACTGTAATTAACTCATTATTTATTTATATTGGTGTTATACCTAATGTATTCCAACTTCTCTATGGATTATAAACTATTTTACTAGCCATAGATTCATCAAAATAAGCAAACAACACACGAAAAACAGAATCTGTCAAAAACAGAACAGTCTGTAGTAATCTGTAGCTAACGCAGGATCTGGAACCCAAAAAATTCTAAAATAAATTGCTGGACGTGTGGAATTTATCTATTAATCATCTGCAAAAATAATTAACTAAATATCACTTTCCAAATAAAAATGACAGCAGTTCTCGTGAGCGCTAAAGTTTCTGTTTTTTACAGCAAGTTCAACAAGACTTTCCCCAAGTCTTCCCAACGGTTCTACTTGGCACAAAAACTAATTAAACACAAAAGATACAACCAAAACAGAGGCTAGATAATTTATTTATTACTAAACAGTAGCAAAAAGCAAGGAATAAAAATAAAATTGGGTTGCCTCCCAACAAGCGCTATCGTTTAACGCCCCTAGCTAGGCATAACAAGCAAGAATAGATCTAGGTATTGCCATCTTTGGTAGGCAATCCATAAGTGGCTCTCATGATAGATTCATATGGTAATTTTATTTTCTTTCTAGGGAAGTGTTCCATGCCCTTTTTTAATGTAAATTGAAATCTAATATTCCCTTCCTTCATATCAATAATTGCACCAACCGTTCTAAGGAAAGGTCTACCAAGAATAATAGGGCAAGAAGGATTGCAATCTATATCAAGAACGATAAAATCTACGGGTACATAATTCCTATTTTCAACAATAAGAACATCATTAATTATTCCCATAGATTTCTTAATAGTGGAATCCGCAAGATGCAAGCTTACAGAGCAATCATCAAAATCACGGAAATCTAGTAAATCACACAAAGTTTTGGGAATGGTAGAGACACTAGCACCCAAATCACACAAAGCATAAAACTCATAATTTTTAATTTTAATTTTAATAGTTGGTTCCCACTCATCATAAAGTTTTCTAGGGATAGAAACTTCCAATTCAAGTTTTTCTTCATAAGATTGCATCAAGGCATCAATGATATGTTTAGTAAATGCTTTATTTTGGCTATAAGCGTGAGGAGATTTTAGCACGGATTGCAACAAGGAAATACAATCAATCAAAGAGCAATTTTCATAGTTAAATTCCTTGAAATCCATAATAGTGGGTTTAGCAACATCTAGGGTTTTAATTTCTTCAATCCCACTTTTATCAAATTTATCATCAAGATCAACAAATTCCGAATTCTTAGAACGCCTTCTAGGTAAAGGTGGATCATAATCAGTCACATCATTATCAAGATTCATATTGCAAAACAAAGATTTAATAGGGGACACATCAATAACTTTTAGATCTTCATCATTATTTTCATAGGAACTAGAAGAACATGCTTTTATAAAGGCATCTTTCTTAGCACGCATCCTAGCGGTTCTTTCTTTGCACTCTTCAATGGAAATTCTCACGGCTTTGAGAGACTCATTGATATCATGCTTAGGTGGAATAGATCTATGTTTCAAAGAATCAACATCAAGAGCAATTCTATCAACAATCCTAGCCAAATCATCAATCTTAAGCAATTTTTCTTCAATCATAGCATTAAAATTCTTTTGCGAAGAAATAAATTCTCTAATATTAGATTCAAAATCAGAGGGAATCTTATTATAATTTCCATAAGAATTGTTGTAGGAATTACCATAATTATTAGAGGGATTACTAGGATAAGGCCTAGGATTGAAATTTCCTCTATAGGCGTTGTTACCAAAATTGTTCCTACCAACAAAATTCACATCCATAGATTCATTATTATTCTCAATCAAAGTAGACAATGGCACATCATTAGGATCAGAAGAAACACTCTTATTAGCAAATAATTTCATAAGTTCATCCATCTTTCCACTCAAAACATTAATTTCTTCTATCGCATGCACCTTTTTAGTAGATCTTTCAGTATGCCATTGAGAATAATTAACCATAATATTATCTAGGAGTTTAGTAGCTTCTCCTAAAGTGATTTCCATAAAAGTGCCTCCCGCGGCCGAATCTAAAAGATTTCTAGAAGCAAAATTCAATCTGGCATAAAAATTATGTATGATCATCCATAAATTCAAACCATGAGTAGGGCAATTACGTATCATTAATTTCATTCTCTCCCAAGCTTGTGCAACATGTTCATGATCAAGTTGTTTAAAATTCATAATATCATTTCTAAGAGAGATGATCTTAGCGGGAGGAAAATACTTAGAGATAAAAGCATCTTTGCACTTGTTCCATGAATCAATACTATTTTTAGGCAAAGACGAAAACCAAGCTTTACCACGATCTCTAAGCAAAAAAGGAAATAGCTTCAATTTAACAATATCATTATCCACATATTTCTTATTTTGCATGTCACACAAATCAATGAAGCTATTTAGATGGGTAGCGGCATCTTCACTAGGAAGGCCGGAGAACGGATCTTTCATGACAAGATTCAACAAAGCAGTATTAATTTCACAAGATTCAGCATCGGTAAGAGGAGCAATCGGAGTGCTAAGGAAATCATTATTATTGGTATTGGTGAAGTCACACAATTTAGTATTATCTTGAGCCATCGCGACAAATAAGCAAACTAACACACGAGCAAACAAAAAGCAAATGGGCAAAAGAGGCAAATAGAGAAGGAGGAAGGAGAGAGAGGGCGAATAAAACGGCAAGGGTGAAGTGGGGGAGAGGAAAACAAGAGGCAAATGGCAAATAATGTAATGCGGGAGATAGTGATTGTGATGGGTACTTGGTATGTTGACTTTTGCGCAGACTCCCCAGCAACGGCACCAGAAATGGCTCGTTGTCGGGAGTCAGATCTTGACTTGCGCGAACCTCCCCGGTAACGGCGCCAGAAATTATTCTTGCTACCTCTTGAGCACTGCGTTGGATTTCCCCGAAGAGGATGGGATGATGCAGCAAAGTACCGTAAGTATTTCCCTTAGTTTTTGAGAACCAACGTATCAATCCAGTAGGAGGCTACGCTCGAATCCCTCGTACCTACACAAAAACAATAGCTCAACGCAACCAACACGCTTAGGGGTTGTCAATCCCTTCGCGGTCACTTACGAAAGTGAGATCTGATGGAGATGATAAATAATATTTTTGGTATTTTTGGTACAGAGATGCAAAGTAAATAAAGTAAAAGTAAAGTAAAAGCAAAGCAATAATAAAGTAATGGAGATTGATATGATGAGAAAGAGACCCGGGGGCCATAGGTTTCACTAGTGGCTTCTCTCAAGAGCATAAGTATTCTACGGTGGGTGAACAAATTACTGTTGAGCAATTGACAGAATTGAGCATAGTTATGAGAATATATAGGTATGATCATGTACATAGGCATCACGTCCGAGACAAGTAGACTGAAATGATTCTGCATCTACTACTATTACTCCACTCATCGACCGCTATCCAGCATGCTTCTAGAGTATTAAGTTAAAAACGGAGTAACGCCTTAAGCAAGATGACATGATGTAGAGGGATAGTTTCATGCAATATGATAAAAAAACCATCTTGTTATCCTTGATGGCAACGATACAATACGTGCCTTGCTTCCCCTTCTGTCACTGGGAAAGTACACCGCAAGATCGAACCCAAAGCTAAGCATTGCTCCCATGGCAAGAACAACCAATCTAGTAGGCCAAACCAAACTAATAATTCGAAGAGACTTGCAAAGATAACCAATCATACATAAAAGAATTCAGAGAAGATTCAAATATTATTCATAGATAGACTTGATCACGAGGTTCGGTGACGTAAAACCACTCATGCTGCCATAGGTCGGAAACTTCTGTGAAAGAGCCTTCAGGCCAAAAAGCATTGAGGAGCTTGTTTTGTGTGGCACCTCCACACTCTATTTGCTCCCCCTCTATTACCTTTGGCTTCAAGTTAAAGGTCTTGAGCCATAAACCGAAGTGAGGGGTAATGCAGAGAAAGGCCTCGCACATGATAATAAACTTTGAGATGTGAAGGAAGGAGTCCGGAGCTAGATCGTGAAAATCTAGCCCGTGATAAAACATGAGGCCACAAATGAAGGGGTGAAGAGTGTACCCCAGCCCCCGGAGGAAGTGGGAGATGAATACGACCCTCTCGCCAGATCTGGGAGTAGGAATAACCTGTCCTTTAGCAGGGAGCCTATGGGGGATTTCCGCGGTCAGGTATTTAGCTGCCCGGAGCTTCGCGATATCCTCCTCTGTGACAGAGGAGGCCACCCACTGGCCTTGAGGGCTGGGTCCGGACATGACTAGGAGGCTCGGAATAGTTAAGTTGAAACCTGGGTGCTAGAACTCAAGGTTGGAAAGATTGAGAAAGAGGTAGGCGCGGAGGAGAAAGATGGGTCTATGCCCCTTTATAAAGGTAATGAATATCAAACGCCTCCTCATAGGCCTTAAAGCCTGCCTATTCCCAAGGGATTATGCCAACAGAACGGTTGTGTTATCCACGCCCATATTGATGAGAATCCCTTAATAAGGGGACACAATCTCTGCTTCAACAAGACATGCCAATAAAACCGCATCTTAAAACGTGAAGCGGCAGGCCGAAAAACGGTTCGAAATAATGACCGAGAGGTGACGTGGAGTCACGCTACAAAAAGTTGCCAGTGGATTGGACTCGTGAAATATTATACTCTCTGCGCTTGTGTGTGGTACTTGTTTTGCAGAGTCGGACACGTTCTTTGTGTTCGAAGGCTGTTTTGGAGTATTCGGAGGAGGAACCCGCCTTGCAATGCCAAAGACAATCTGCGCGCCGGACACCTCGTCATTGAAGCCGGGTTCAGGGGCTACTGAGGGAGTCCTGGATTAAGGGGTCCTCGGGCATCCGGCCTGTGTGACATGGGCCGGACTAATGGGCAATGAAGATACAAGACATAAGACTCTCTCCCGTGTTCGGATGGGACTCTCCTTGGCGTGGATGGCAAGCTTGGCGTTCGGATATGAAGATTCCTTTCTCTATAACCGACTTTGTATAACCCTAGTCCCCTCCGGTATCTATATAAACCGGAGGGTTTAGTCCATAGAGGCGATCACAATCATAATCATATAGGCTAGACTTCTAGGGTTTTAGCCATTACGATCTCATGGTAGATCCACTCTTGTAACCCCCATACTCATCAATATTAATCAAGCAGGACGTAGGGTATTACCTCCATCAAGAGGGCCCGAAGCTGGGTAAAACTTTGTGTCCCCATTCTCTTGTTACCATCAACCTCGGACGCACAGTTCGGGACCCCCTACCCGAGATCCGCCGATTTTGACACCAACATTGGTTGCCCGGCTCCTATGCTTACCACCTTACGTTCCGCTCGTTCAGCTAAGGTAGTAAAGGGAGAACTACTGCGATTGTATTTCTGGTTTGTCCGGTCAAGTACCTCAGTAGAGAAAGCTGAAAATTGACTGTCATGATAGGCGAGAGCTGGTCGGCGATTCAGTGACTTAGTATTATACTACAAATCTTTAGTGATTCAGCATGTGTCATAAAAGGGGCTGGTCTTCGTCCAGCCGCATGGAAAAGGCACCATAGCCCGGATAGCCGCACACGCACAAGGGGCTAGTACTTAGCTCCACAGTCAAACTCCTATGGCTAAGTGAAAGTAATAAATCCGCATAGTCCGATTGCCCGGTTCACCTCGCGGACACCTCCTTTATGGACCAAGACGTTGGATAAAGTGTGGTCACGCGTTATGTCGAACACCCCTATAGCATCTACATGGGGGCTGAAGCCGACGACTGGCAACTTTCAGAAATATAACAATAAACGGCCGCAGAGGAGGGGAAATCGCTTGAAACAAAAGGCGCAAACATAGATATATAACAACATGGGTTCACAACATAGTTTGTACAACCCAAACACATCTAATCAAATATTATGTCCTTTGAACATTGGCCTCTATCCCTCGGGCTCCTTCCAGGACGTCGTCAAAGTACCTCTCCGGCTTCCGATGATCTTTGCCCTCGGTTGCCACTTCGGTGGCCTTCATCTTTGCCAAGTGCATTTTGACGCGGCCGAAGGCCATCCGGGCACCCTCTATGCAGGTTGAGCGCTTCACAACATCAATCCACGGTCGCGTGTCGACTAGCCGCGCCACCAAACCGAAGTAGCTGCTAGGGATCGGCTCGGTCGGCCAAAGTTGGACTATCAGGTCCTTCATAGCCAAACCTACCACCCTATGCAGCTCTACCAGCTGCTTTAGTTGGTCGTTCAGCGGCATTGGGTGTCCGGGCGCAAGAAATTGCAACCAGAATAGCTTCTCAGTCGAGTTCCCCTCCTGGGCTCGGAAGAACTTTGCGGCATCAGTGGCACTCTTCGGAAGATCCGTAAACGCGCCTGGAGAACTCCACACTCGTGTGAGCAAAGCGTACCTCTAACCTCCAAAGATATTCTACAAAAGAAAGGCCTTACCAGCCGCTATCTGCCTCACCTGGTGGATCTCTTCGCGAGCGCTCTGGGACTCGCTCCGCACTTCTTTGGCGTCTTGGAGAGCCTTGGCAAGATCGGAGGGCTGGGCCGAGGTCTCTTGCTCCAATGTTTCGCATTTTCTAATGGCATCCTTTAGCCCCTGCTCGACTTCGGCCACCCGAGCTTTGTGTTGGCGGCAGGCAGTCTGTTCGGCCTCTAGTTCAGTAGCCGCTTTATCTGTGGCTACATTATTCGCCTCGGCTTCCTTCTTGGCTTGGGCGAGGGCGCCTTTGAGGGTCTTGACCTCGACTGCGCCAACTATGATCATAAACAAAGCATTCTATGAGTTAACCTCTAAATATGCATATCAGTTCTAGTATCAAAATTAATTTCTTTCTAACATCGTACGCATACCTTGCATTTCATTGAACCGCTTGTTGATGCGGTCGAGCTCCTCATTGGCCATTAAGCTTTCGATTGAGTTCGGAAACTTCTACGGCCTGGGCGGTTGCCGCCAACATGGAGGCCTATTACAATGATAGCACAACATGTTACTATCCCGATTACTATGTGGATCCTCTATCATGTTTCTTCTAAACCAGACAGAGCCTCAGGGCCTACTGTGTGTACACAGGTTTATTCTTCTATATGAATTTTTTTAGAACATTACGTCGCATACTCAAAGCCTGTCAGTAGGCTGCAGAAGGCTTCATTTGGTCCATTTTTAGCAGACTGAACCTTCTCCATAACCACACCTATCAGGGTGCGGTGCTCCTCCATGACGGAAGCACTTTGAAGTGCTTCCTCTGGAGCATGGGGCGCCTCCAGATTAGTGGAGGCTGCCGATGGAACTGATGCTCCTCCCCCCTCTTTCATAGGGGGGTGCTTATCCGATCTTGGAGCCGTGTTGGTCTCTGAAATGCTGTTCGACTGGGGCTTGGACTGTTGGGGCTCCCCACCGTCGGTTTTCATAGGAGCCGCCTCCCCTAGGTCTTCGGCGACCGAGGTATTAACCTCGGGCGCTCCCTTGACGGTTTCGTCCGCCCCCCTTAGCCAGGAGATGTCCTTTGGGATGACACTTCGGTTTCCTCCATGGCAATAGGCGTGGGGGCTCGCGGCGGCGTGTCACTCTCTGCATCTCGGGCGGCAGAGAATTCCCTTCGATAATGGAGTATGTAGGAGCTCGTGGGGAGGGCTTAAAGGTAAATAACAAAACAATTTACATAATGGAAGCAGGTAGACCGAAGATAAACAGTAAGTCTCTGAACACTTACGATTCGGCCAGGGGCTTCACCCTGGGAGGTTTCTTGGGGACTAGTTTGGACTCTGAATCTGAACTATCCGGGAGGGTCAGCTTCCCTCTTTTGGGCGCCTCCCCCTCCGGGTCTTCGGAGGCCGCCCTCTTCTTCTTCCTCCCCTTACGGGGGGAGTCACTTTCTACCTCCTCCTCCTCCTCTTCTTCTTCCTTGTCTCCCTCGTGGGAAGAGAGGGCTTTGGCCTCTCCGGACACTGTTTCCGAAGGACCTTTTTGGCGGGGGCGCCCTTGGCCTCCTTGCCATTCTTCTCTTGGTTTTCTTCTGTGGCGCCTGATAGGGCGCCGGGACCAGTATCTCCGTCAGCTGGGGTGTAGTTGGGTCCTTAGGTAGCGGTGCTAGACAGTTGATCTGCTTTGCCTTTGTCATCCAGACCTATAATGAAAGAAGGCAATATAATTTATATTATATCTGAAATATTGACCGAATAGGTCTTCAGAAAGATTATGCTTACCGCCGTGGTCGGGTTCTCGATGTCGAGTCCGATGTCCTTGGTATTCTTTGGCCACTTCTTCTGAGCCTTGAAGAGATGCTTCCATATATCTTCGTGCATGGTGCCAAAGAAGTGCTTCAGGGTCCGTGGCTCCTTCGGATTAAACTCCCACATGGGGGGGGGGCGGAGCTGGCAGGCAAGGGTGCGGTGGAAGAGCATCACTTGGATCACATTTGCGAGTCCCGTGTTCCCACCCAACATGTCGGAGATGCGCTTCTGGAGCATCTTCACCTCCGATTTGGACCCCCAATCAAGGCCCTTGGTGGTCCATGAGGTAATTCTCATGGGGGTCCGGTTCTGAAATCGGGCATGGCCGCCCAGTTGGCGTCGCAAGGTTCGGTGATGTAAAACCACTCATGTTGCCATACCTTAACTGTTTCCATGAATGCCCCCTTTGGCCAAATGGCGTTGGGGAGCTTTCTTACCATAGCTCCGCCACAATCCGCATGCTGTCCGTCGACCACATTCAGCTTCAGATTGAAGATCTTGAGCCATAGGCTGAAGTGTGGGGGGTGCGGAGAAGAGCCTCACACACGACTATAAAAGTCGATATATGGAGGAGGGAACTTGGGGCTAGATCATGGAAATCTAGCCCGTAGAAAAATAGAAGACCCCGGACAAAGGGGTGGAGGGGAAATCCTAGCCCCTGAAGGAAACGGGGGATGAACACGACCCTCTCACCAGGCTCTGGAGTAGGAATGACCTGATCTTTGTATGGGATCCTATGCACGATATCCGCGAATAGATAACCCGCGCTCCGGAGATCCTTGACGTCCTTTTCAGTGATGGTGGAGGCCTCCCACTTGCCCTTAGAGCCGGACCTGGCCATTTCTGTAGAGGGAGGCAACGGTGGAAGAGATCAGAGTTGTAGGCGCTGGAGCTTGGAGATTGGGAGACAGAGGCTAGAGGAAGGCATGAGGAAAAAGGAGGGGTCTTTATCCTTTTATAGACGGTGAAAATACCAAGTGTCCCCCTCTCAAGCCATAAACCTCGCCTGTTCCGAACGAAATCGTGCGTAAGGTGCGGTTGGATTATCCAAATCATATTGATGAGAATCCCGTAATGGGTGGGCACGACCTTGTTCTGACAAGACGTGCTAATGCAGGCTAGGCCTCGAAGCGCGAAACGGGAGGCGTGAAAATGGTTCAAAGTGTTGAAAATTCAAGTGTGACGCTTCGTCAGAAGAGTTGTCAGTAAAGGCACTGTTTCTATTTGGTCGCCCTGCTGTTGTGGCTAAGGGTTGTATTGATTATGCGGAGCCGGACACAGTTCCTTTATGCAGGAAGCTAACTTAAAGTACTCAGGAGAAGGAAAGCGCCTTGCAATGTTGAAGACAATTCGCATGCCGAACACATCATCATCGAAGACTGGTTCGGGGACTACTAAGGGAGTCCAGGACTATGGGGTCCTTGGATGTCTGGATTATTCGATATGGGCCGGATTGTTGGGCCGAGAAGACAAAGTGGAAGGTTATCCCCCGTGTCCGGGTAGGACTCCTATGTGCGTGGATGGCAAGTTTGGTGTCCGGTTGTACTATTTCCTTCCTCTACAAACCAACTCTGTATAGCTCTAGGCCCCTGCGGTGTGTATATAAACCGGAGGGTTTAGTACGTAGAAGGGATCAGAAGAATTATAGGCTAGACATCTAGGGTTTAGTCAATACGATCTCGAGGTAGATCAACTCTTGTAACCCCTATATACATCAAATATAATCAAGTAGGACACAAGGTTTTACCTCCTTTAAGAGGGCCCGAACCTGGGTAAACATCGTGTCCCTATTGTCCCTTGTTATCATCGATCCTCAAATACACACCTTGGGACCCCCTACCCAAGATCTGCCGGTTTTGACACTGACACAAGGTAACCTAATGCTTTCATGGACAACATCATGTGTGTATTTCACTCTATGTCTATGGATATCCTTGTATGTTCCTTGTGGGACTAACCCATGTCGGTATTGAAAGTGCAACTCACTCCAATGGATTGCTCCAAATGATCTACATCAACATTGAGCATCCACATCTTCAACACCTACATGAAGTCATCATCGACAAAACCCAAGGTTAGTTCATCCCTCTTAGGGGGGATATCACATCTAGGGGGAGCTTTTCTCTAAGAATTGAGCTAAAGCAACTCTAATGGTGTGAACACAACAATGCTTTATGTAAAAGTGGTAACCTCACTTGTGCTTAAACGATGAGTATGACCTACGATCAAATGATCTCATTTGACTCCTCGGTCAATATCCTCATATATAGATGACCTAGTCATCGCCAATTGCTTGTTAGATGCTAGAGTGTTTGTGCATGCTTTGCCACATATTTTATTTGTTCTTATTGTGTGAGCATGTTGGTTGCATATTTTTTTCATTCGAGGACATCCATTTGTTGCTTTGTTTGTTTGGATTTTATTTTGCCAAATGGATGGACAAGAATGCCTAAGAACAGCCTCTAGCTATCTATGCTTTTCTCATCACAAACTATTCATGCTACATCACAAAGTTTGATCAAGTCGAGTTCGGACCCTTGGGGTGAGGAGCACTCGGAGCCACCGATCCGTCAAGAGCTTAACTTCCAAAACCTCTCAATGACATCTCGGTTTGACCGATCCATCCCTTTCGGTACCACCGAACTCATTGGGTTGCTCTAGGTTTTCATCTCGATGCAACCGATTAGAACTGTTCGGTCTCTCCGAGTTGCAGTAACCGCTTGCGATTCTGCATCTCGGTGCCACAGAGTCGTTCCACTAG
>NC_041388.1:215799614-215827744 GCF_002162155.2 Triticum dicoccoides
TATATATATATATATATATATATATATATATATATATATATATATATATATATATATATATATATATATATATATCTACAGGTTGAAATTTGGAAATCACATCAAACCTCCAACCGCGCCTGCCCAGCTCTGCTGCCCCTCCTGGTCTCCGGATCGTCGCCGTCATCACCGGCGACCTCCTGCCGCTGGTCTCCACTGCTGTCAACAGGAATCTCCTCCGCCGTTGTTGCCATAGCAAGTTCATCACCAAGTTAGGGTATGAACTCGATCCCTTTGTGTATTCATTAACTCCAATTCCTGCACAAAGGTCAATGCCACGTATCTAGCCATGTTTTAGATCATTCTATCCAACCAAAACTTCCTCTAGATTAGTTTTGATGCAAAAACTTAGGGTTAGGTTTTCGCCGAACTCATATCGGACCGACCAATTTGGAAAATTCGGTCTCACCGATTTGGCCCAGGCCATTGCACATGTACTACTCGATCTGACCGAAGTGTACAAATTTGTGTGACCGAGTTCACTTTCTCTGTGAAATCCTAGCATCTCGGAGTCACCGAACTGTGTCTCAGTCTGACCGATTTCACACGTTTAGACTCTAAAGTTGCTTCGGTGTCACCGAGTTTGTCATATCGGTAGCTCCAAAATGCTTTCTGCAGAAAACTAAAATTAAGTTTTTGTCTCAACTTTTTGCCAAAATAGATGCAATTTTATTCAACTGCACATTTTTACCTACATGGCAAGATAGTCTGGATGACTGAAGGTACAAGGTACCAATCCTCCATTGTTGAGTTGGCCAAGTTGATAAATGATCCTGTAGAAGGTGAAGATGACACGGATGTCTATGCCAAGCCCAGCAAAGGTCATAACTCCATGGCACATATGTACAAGGAAATACCTGATGATGCCTTGGAGAGTCACAAATTTGGCTCCATCTACTATCTTTTGTCAGGACTGCCCACTATCAACACTATATTGAGACATACTCTATTGCCCAAATCAGGAGATGACATGATGATCATAGGTCACTCAATAAACTTGTTACATATGTTTGATGTGCCACAGAAGTTCAAGGTGATGACCTTGATTGTTGAAACAATCAAAAGGACTGCTATAGATTAGAAGAGGTCTTGTGGATATGCCCCCCACATTCAGATGCTCATCAACTCCAAGATGGGAACAGGCACATATATGTCGGCGTTCTGGGGATGGGGGTCCCCAGACTTGCCGGCCTGCGGTCCACGGCATGGCTCCCCCAGCGGCTCTGTACGGCCCATCTTCACCAGCAAACACTCAAGACCCTCATGAGGGGCCGAGCCTCGCGAGGCGGACGATGCAAGACCTCCTCAGGGGCAGCCTCACCAGGCTGGCTCGCGAGGGGCGGAGAGATCAAGGCAAGGGACACCTCGCGAGGTTCTTGTGGTGCAAGCCATGACGACTGGAGCCAGGCAGGCGCCAGCGCGCGTAGTGTCCTTGTTTCCTCTTTAGTGCTAAAGAGGCAGGCGCAGGCGAGGAGTCCCGAGGCATCAGGCAAAGGTTTCCATATCATTGCAGCAAGACCAAGACCAGCAGGACGGCAGGACGGAGGTCACCATGGAGCCCAAGACGGTGTCACCACCAGAGCCTTTGGCAGGCGAAGACTACTTTTGTCAGGATAACTTGTACTAGTTGTCTCCCTTTGAATTTGGCCGTTGTGGGATCCCTTCCTGCTCAATATTTGGGAAGAGGACCAGGGCCTCTATAAATAGGACTAGCCACCACCATAGCAGGGATCATATCCAGATGATCCCCAACCACACAAGTTGGCCAAGCAAAAGAACACCTCTCTTAGGAGGTTGTTCTTCCCTTGTAACCGTTCATCCTCAGCCCATGAGGCAATTCACCACACCACACTCGAGTAGGGTATTACACCACAACGGTGGCCCGAACCAGTATAAATCTTGTGTCTCTCTTTCTTTGGGTTTGTCGAGCTAGGCCGTGAGATCATGTTGAGTGCGAGCTAGAGGAGGGGGAGATCTTCTTGTGCACCCCAGTGTTCGAACCTCAAGGGTTTTGCTGGAACCCGAAATCCGACATTTGGTGCGCCAGGTAGGGGTGCACCGAAGCTTCGTGTCCCTGACCGGCTCCCATGGACGCCGCCGCTTCTCTGACTGGATCGACAGGCACCCTCCGCAGCACCAGGGGGCTCCGGGCCTTCACCCCCGCCTTGTGGCGGGTGCAGTGGCCACACAAGTTCAAGCCGGAGATGCCGCCCCATTACGATGGTGCGGTGGATCCGGTGGCCTTCCTGCTGGCGTATGAGGAGGCCGTCCTGGAGGCCAGGGGTGACAATAAAGTCATGGCCAACTGGCTCTCAATGGCCCTTGCTGGCATGCCGCGCGCCTGGCTCCTCCATCTGCCGGAATCTTCTACGGCCTCCTGGGAGGAGCTGCGCGACCTCTTCATCGCGCGTTTTGGGGGACCAGCACCCCCCGTCGTCGCGACTCTCCTCGGTGGCTCACAGGCGCCGCCCTCGGTCCGTCACGTCAAGCCGTTCTTTCGCCGGATCGGTGCCGCCTCCACGCGGCAGGGGGCTCCCCTGGGTTGGGTGGCGCTCAAGGCCGACTTGACCTTTGACTCAAGGGATCACCCAGTCACCACCGTCAGTTCAGGCGTGCTTCAGATGCTTTGCACGCCCACCATATGCAGTGTAGTTGTTACCAAGACCCTCGTCGACGGCGGCGCTGGCCTCAACGTGCTCTCTGTGGAGGCTTTTAGCCTCCTTCATGTACCGCTTGAGTGGCTTCGCCCCAGCAAGCCCTTCTCCGGAGTCGGCGGCGGCTGCTCCAACCCCCTGGGGTAGATCCGTCTTCCCGTGACCTTCGGCACACGCGACAACTACCGCACCAAGCTAATCGACTCTGACATTGCCCACATTGGCTTACCATACAACGCCATCCTTGGGTATCCGTCGCTAGCCCAATTCATGGCGGCTACTCATCCTGCCTACAACCTCATGAAGATGCCAGGGAGCAAGGGCGTCCTCAACATGGCCGGAGACACCAAGGAAGCCCTGGCGGCCCTCAGACTCGCCTTCGGGGCATCGGGGGCAGCCTGCTTGGCCGGCAAGGCCGTGCCCAGGGCCAAGGGGGCTGCGCCAACCAAGAAGAAGTAGCTATTCACTCAAGGTCAAGCCAAGACGAAGCAAATACCGGTCGACAAGGACGGGTCCTCTGGCGCCACCTTTACCATAGGCGCTGACCTCAACCTAGATCAAGAAAGGGAACTTGTGGGCTTCTGGCGGGAGAACAAGGAAGTATTTGCCTGGGAGCCCAAGCAGCTGGTTGGGGTCCCGCGGGGAGTGATTGAGCATCATCTGAGGGTATGCCCCAACGTGCGCCCTGTGAAGCAGAGGACGAGGCGATAGTCCACGGAGAAGCAGTCCTTCATCGTTTAGGAAACCCGCAAGCTAGAGGCAGCGGGTGTCATTCGCGAGGTCCGGTACCCGGAGTGGCTGGCGAACCTGGTCGTCGTGCCGAAGAAAGGAGGGAAGGAGCCCATGTGCGTCGACTTCACCAACCTCAACAAGGCTTGCCCTCAAGACCCATTCTCGCTGCCGCGCATCGACCAAATTATCGACTCCACCACTGAGTGTGATCTGCTATGTTTCCTGGATGCGTTCTCAGGCTACCACCAGATCAAGATGGCGGCGGAACATGTGGAGAAAACAACTTTCTTGACCCCATGCGGAGTATACTGCTACACTTGCATGCCATTCGGACTGCGCAGCGCAGGAGCGACCTTCCAGCGATGTATGCACATCGCCTTGGGCGGCAACTCGTGAGAAACGATGAGGCCTACATCGACAACATTGTGTTGAAGTCTTGGGAGGCGAGAACTTTGATTCAGGACCTGGAGGAGACCTTGGCGAGTGTGCGCCAGGTGGACTTGTGGCTCAACCCGAAAAAGTGTGTGTTTGTTGTTCCTTCCGGCAAACTTTCGGGCTTCCTTGTGTCCCACAGGGAGATCGAGGCAAACTCGGAGAAGGTCAAGGCAATTGAAAACATGAGCCCATCAGAAAACCTCAAGGAGATGCAGAAGCTTACAGGCTGTGTGACTTCGTTGGGGCGCTTCATCTCCAAGTTAGGGGAGCGCGCCTTGTCGTTCTTCAAGCTGATGAAGAAGAAGGGTCCGTTCGAGTGGATCCCCGAGGCCAACCTAGCATTTCAAGACCTCAAGAGATACTTGACCAGCCCACCGGTGATGGTGGCGCCTCATCCTCACGAGCCCTTGGTACTCTACCTATCTGCCACACCCCACTCCGCCAGCGCGGCGATGGTGGTCCTCAGAGAGGAGCCCCAAGTCAAGGGTCCGCCCAATGGAACCGCCAAGCCAGGTGATGCTGCACAACACCAAGGCGATGCTCCTGAGACAGCGGCTACCCCAGCTAGTCATCAAGCCCCAGGAGCTGGAGATCCACAGGAAACACCTCAGTCCCCGCGAGCCAAAAACTCCGTCAGCTCTCCTGCCCTTGTCGAGCACCTAGTGTACTTCGTCAGCACAGTGCTATGAGATGCGAGAGCACAGTACCCCATGCCTCAGAAGCTCTTGCTCGCACTCTTGGTGGCCTCGCGTAAGCTGCGCCACTACTTCCAGGGTCACCCCATCAAGGTCGTCTCAGCTTACCCATTGGAGAGAGTGCTCAGGAGCCCCAATGTTGCGGTAAGAGTCGCCGAATGGAACATCGAGCTGCAAGAGTTTGACGAGTTCAGCACAACCAGGGTCTCATGGGGGCTGCGCTCACCGACTTTGTGGCAGAATGGACCGATACCTCGAAGCTCGAAGCAGGCGAGAACCGATCCCTATCACCAGGGAGTGAAGCGCCAGATGGCTGGGTCATGTACTTTGACGCGTTCGCACGCCAGGGCGCGGGGGCTGGAGCCGTGCTCATCTCGCCCACTTAGGACAAGCTTTACTATGTAGTGTAGCTCTGCTTCCAGCGGGGCAAAAAGGTCTCCAACAACATTGCAGAGTACGAGGGTCTTATCGTTGGCCTCAAGGTTGCGGTAGCCCTGGGGGTGAAACGCCTCACCATCAAGGCAGACTCGCAGCTCCTCGTTAACTTCTCCAACAAGGTGTACGAGCCAAAGGATGAGCACATGGAGGCATACCTCGCGGAGGTACACAAAATGGAGAAGCAGTTCCAGGGCCTGGAGCTGCAGCACGTGCCCTGTGGCACCAACAAGGAGGCCGACGACATCGCCAAAAGAGCTTCCAAGCGACTACCCCAAGAACCTGGCATCTTCGAGGAGCGGCTCTTCAAGCCTTCGGCAGCACCTACGCTTGCGGAGCCGATGCCACCTCAGGAGGAGCTCCCCCAATCACCAGCCTCGGGAGCCCCCGCCTTTGGCCCGACCTCAAGAGCATGCCTCCTCTTAGCGCTCGAGCCTCAGGAGGGGTGCTGGATCGAGGAGTTCAAGGCGTACCTGATGCAAGGCACGTTGCCAAAGAAGGAGGAATACGCGGAGCATGTGGCTCGACAGGCTACGGCGTACTGCATTCAAGACGGTGAGCTATATAGGAAGCGGCCAAATTATATTTCTCTATGATGCATTTCCAGGGAACACGGGAATGAGTTGCTGGCTGACATACATGGCGGAGACTGCGGGCACCAGTCGTCGTCACGCACCCTAGTCGGCAAGGATTTCCGCAGTGGGTTCTACTGGCCCACGGCACTCAACGACACGGCCGAGCTGATGAAATCCTGTGAGGCCTGCCAATTACATGCCAAGAAGATCCACCAGCCGGCTCAAGACCTCCAAACTATCCCGCTCTCATGGCCATTCGCTGTCTGGGGGCTGGATATCCTGGGCCCATTCCCTCGGGCGCCTGGAGGTTACCGCTGCTTCTACGTCGCCATCGACAAATTCGCCAAGTGGGCGGAAGTGGAAGTCGTCCGTACCATCCTAGTTGGGTCGGCAGTCAAGTTCATCAAGGGTCTCGTAAGCTGATTTGGGGTCCCTAATCGTATCATCACCGACAATGGCTCATAGTTCACTAGCAATCTCTTCAAAACATATTGTGCTAACCTTGGAACGCAGATCTGCTAAGCCTCCGTGGCGCACCCCAGAAGCAACAGCCAGGCCGATCGCGACAATGCGGAGATCCTGAGGGGTCTCAAGACCAGGACCATCAAGAAGAAGCTCGAGGCCTGCGGCAGGGGCTGGCACAACAAGCTCCAGTCCGTGTTGTGGTCCATCCGCACCACCGCCGCTAGGCCCACAGGCGAGACCCCGTTCTTCCTCGTCTATGGAGCAGAAGCGGTTTTCCCACACGAGGTCAGGCATCGCTCCGCGTGGGTCCTGGCGTTTGATGAAATGCAACAGGACACCATGCGGGGGATGGACCTCTTGCTGGGGGAGGAACGCCGCCGCGAAGCTTCGCTCCGAGCTGCGAGGTACCAGCAGGCGCTGCGGCGGTACCACTGTCGCAGCGTCCGCTCTAGGACGCTCGAGGTGGGTGATCTTGTCCTGAGGCGGTGCTCTCTAGGGAAGGGCTGCACAAGCTCTCACCCATGTGGGAGGGCCCATTTTGGGTTGCCCACGTCTCCAGGCCTGGCGCCGCGCGCCTGGAGACATAGGACGGGATCCCCATCCAGAACACCTGGAACATCTAGCACCTCCGGAAGTTCTACCCATGAAGCAAGGCCCGGTACTTGTGAAGCAAGGGCCAGTGCCTGTGAAGATCTCCGCCCATGACAGTCTCACGTAATAATGAGTGGGGTTGTACACACCCCAGAGTCTCAGGAGTGCCGCCCTCGGGCCTCGGGGGCTCCCTCCCACGTCTTAGTGGCAGCACTTAGCTCCGTGCTGGTGAGAAGACAAGAAGACTAAATTAGGTGCCGGACGCGGCTTTTCATTTGCTTTCCGCAGTTGGTTCACCCCCTTTTTGTGAGAATTTGCTTTCTGGTGTTCCTTGCTGGCCTGGTTCCATTGCCTTTTTTCCTCCTTTCTGCTCTCGGTTTCTCATTTTTGACCCGTACTCTCCCTCGTGTGCCTCGTGAGGGGGCTGGACAGGTGCCCTCGTGAGCGTTTTCGTTTTCCTGTTTTTCGCAAGGCACCCTCGCTTGAGCTCGCAAGCTGGCACCCCCTCTCAATCCATGCCCACCGGGTACCGCAATGTGAAGCACCGCACTGGACCATGGCCGACGGTGCCCGCGACCAGGGTTCGGAAGAATAAAAATTTCCTAACGAATTTTTGCGGTTCGCAGACACCTTCCGAGCACAGGAGGCCTCGCCAGGTGCTGGGGAACGTGCGCCTCGCGAGGCGGAAGCTACTTCAGGCGCATCAAGCTAAGTTATTCCTACGCGCATACACAAAACATTGAGGCTACAACACGACACAAGAGCGATAAACATAGCATAGCCACTTGGAAATCATAGTTGTTGCACGCCCCAGCGGGGCCCCATACTTGTCTCTCTCTTAATGAAGGAAGGAAAAGAATAACGAAACAAAAGCGGTAGTTCATAAGGATGGGCCCATGACGCTCCCCCGAGCTCAGCCTGACCCCTTCTCGCGCTTCACTTGAGCGCGGCGACGAGACGACCCGCTGCCACCTTCGAAGCGAGCGCAGTGGCATGGTGGCTGATTGTAGCCGCCGCTGCTAGAGCTGTCACTGGAAGAATAGTCGCCGTGGCTAGACAAGCCATGGCCGGCACCGATGGCGAGCCCGCCCTCGCTCTTGTCGTGGCCATCGCCAAGGCCGAGCACCTCACCGCCGTCATTGTCCTCAGGGCAACACCCGATGCGGCGGCCATCTTCCCCGAACACCCTCACGAAGAGGGTCGTGTTGCTATCGTACTTGAAGTGGAGGGTGCACTGCCGGCCCAGGCCTCGCGCGCGGGCAAACGTCTGCCAGCCGCGGGCCAGGACTGCGTTGCCCGCGGTGGAGACCTCAACCGCGACCCATGAAGCCTTGCTGCAGCAGCCATCCGCCTGCAGCGGAGACCCCATGGACCAGTGGCCGGCAGCTTGCTGGCAAAGAAGCGCGGGAGCTGAAGCCAAGTATCGGTCGGGTTCTCCGACCACACGACGAACTCCGGTAGCACTTCCGCCGACTGGAAGCGCGGCCTGGGCGGCAGCGCGACCATGGCGCGCCTCCCTTCATCGATGGGGCTACAATGACTCGGGCGACCACCACCACATGAAGAGGCGCCACCGCGACCACGAGGGGCCGCGACGGGGGTCATGGCATGCTTGCGGGGATAGCCGTGCCCCCTCTTGGGAGGCGGTGAGCCAGTCCGCTCCTGACGAGCCTTCCCCTTCTCTGCAGTCGAGAGCCTCTTCGCAAGCGCCATGGGTGTCGCCGCTAGCAGTGAAGCAAGGAAGAAGAAGGAGCGGGAGAAGCAAAGGAAGAGATGGGTGACAGGGGCTCCGCACCCCTCTTCCCATTTATAGCCAAGGGCAGGCCAACCGCCGGCCTCCATGATTGATAACCCACAAGTATAGGGGATCGCAACAGTTTTCGAGGGTAGAGTATTCAACCCAAATTTATTGATTCGACACAAGGGGAGCCAAAGAATATTGTCAAGTATTAGCAGGTGAGTTGTCAATTCAACCACACCTGGAAACTTAGTATCTGCAGCAAAGTATTTAGTAGCAAAGTAATATGATAGTAGTGGTAACGGTAGCAAAAGGTAACAGTAGTAAAAGTAATGCTTTTGGGTATTTTGTAGTGATGATAGCAATAGCAACAGGAAAGTAAATAAGCGAAGAACAATATATGGAAAGCTCGTAGGCAATGGATCGGTGATGGAGAATCATGCCGGATGTGGTTCATCATGTAACAGTCATAACCTAGGGTGACACAGAACTAGCTCCAGTTCATTTGATATAATGTACGCATGTATTACGAACATAGTCATACATGCTTATGGAAAAGAACTTGCATGACATCTTTTGTCCTACCCTCCCGTGGCAGCGGGGTCCTTACGGAAACTAAGGGATATTAAGGCCTCCTTTTAATAGAGTACCAGAACAAAGCATTAACATATAGTGAATACATGAACTCCTCAAACTATGGTCATCATCCGTAAGTATCCCGATTATTGTCACTTCAGGGTTAACGATCATAACACATAATAGGTGACTATAGACTTGCAAGATAGGATCAAGAACACTCATATATTGATGAACATAATAGGTTCAGATCTGAAATCATGGCACTCGGGCCCTAGTGACAAGCATTAAGCATAGCAAAGTCATAGGAACATCAATCTCAGAACATAGTGGATACTAGGGATCAAACCCTAACAAAACTAACTCGATTACATGATAGATCCCATCCAACCCATCACCGTCCAGCAAGCCTACAATGGAATTACTCACGCACGGTGGTGAGCATCATGAAATTGGTGATGGAAGATGGTTGATGATGATGATGGCGACGGATTCCCCTCTCCGGAGCCCCAAACGGACTCCAGATCAGCCCTCCCGAGAGGTTTTAGGGCTTGGCGGCGGCTCCGTATCGTAAAAAGTGATGATTTCTTCTCTCTGATTTTTTCTCCCCGAAACACAATATATGGAGTGGGAGTTGGAGTCGGAGAGGCAACAGGGGGGCCCATGAGGTAGGGGGCGCGCCCCCACCCTCATGAACAGGTGGTGGGCCCCTGGCCTTCATCTTTTGCAGGTATTTTTCATATTTTCTGAAAAGTTGCTTCGTGAAGTTTCAGGTCATTCCGAGAACGTTTGTTCCTGCACATAAATAACACCATGGTAATTCTGCTGAAAACAGCGTCAGTCTGGGTTAGTTCCATTCAAATCATGCAAGTTAGAGTCCAAAACAAGGGCAAAAGTGTTTGGTAAACTAGATACGTTGGAGACGTATCAACTCCCCCAAGCTTAAACCTTTGCTTGTCCTCAAGCAATTCAGTTGACAAACTGAAAGTGATAAAGAAAAACTTTTACAAACTCTGTTTGCTCTTGTTTGTAAATATGTAAAGCCAGCATTCAAGTTTTCAGCAAAGATTATAACTAACCACATTTGTAATAACGCATAGGTCTCAAGTTTACTCATATCAATAGCATAATCAACTAGCGAGCCATAATAATAAATCTCGGATGACAACACTTTCTCAAAACAATCATAGTATGATATAACAAGATGGTATCTCGCTAGCCCTTTCTGAGACCACAAAACATAAATGCAGAGCACCTTTAAAGACCAAGGACTGACTAGACATTGTAATTCATGGTAAAAGAGATCAAGTCAAGTCATACTCAATGTAAACTAATAGTAATGAATGCAAATGACAGCGGTGCTCTCCAACTGGTGCTTTTTAATAAGAGGATGATGACTCAGCATAAAAGTAAATAGATAGGCCCTTCGCAGAGGGAAGCAGGGATTTGTAGAGGTGCCAGAGCTTGGTTTTGAAATAGAGTGAATAATATTTTGAGCGGTATACTTTCATTGTCAACATAACAACCAAGAGATGGTGATATCTTCCATGCTACACACATTATAGGCGGTTCCCAAACAGAATGGTAAAGTTTATACTCCCCCTTCCACCAACAAGCATCAATCCATGGCTTGCTCAAAACAACGAGTGCCTCCAACTAACAAGAGTCCCAGGGGGAGTTTTGTTTGCAATTATTTTGATTTAGTTTACATAAAGCATGGGACTGGGCATCCCGGTGACCAGCCATTTATCTCGTGAGTGAGGAGCGGAGTCCACTCCTCTTGAGAATAACCCGCCTAACATGGAAGATACGGACAGCCCTAGTTGATACATGAGCTATTCGAGCATACAAAACAGGATATTTATTTGAAGGTGTAGAGTTTGGCACATACAAATTTACTTGGAACGGCAGGTAGATACCGTATATAGGTAGGTATAGTGGACTCACGTGGAATAACTTTGGGGTTTAAGGGATTGGATGCACAAGCAGTATTCTCGCTTAGTACAGGTGAAGGCTAGCAAAAGACTGGGAAGCGACCAGCTAGAGAGCGACAACAGTCATGAACATGCATTAAAATTAATCAACACCAAATGCAAGCATGAGTAGGATATAATCCACCATGAACATAAATATCGTGAAGGCTATGTTGATTTTGTTTCAACTACATGCGTGAACATGCGCCAAGTCAAGTCGCTTAAATCATTCAGAGGAGGATACCACCCTATCATACCACATCATAACCATCTCAATAGCATGTTGGCACGCAAGGTAGACCATTATAACTCATAGCTAATCAAGCATGGCACACGAAACTATGATCTCTAGTTGTCATTGCAAACATGTTTATTCATAATAGGCTGAATCAGGAATGATGAACTAATCATATTTACAAAAACAAAAGAGGTCGAGTTCATACCAACTTTTCTCATCTCAGCCAGTCCATCATATATCGTCATAATTGCCTTTCACTTGCACGACCGAACGATGTGAATAATAATAATAGTGCGCGTGCATTGGACTAAGCTAGAATCTACAAGCATTCAATAAACAGGAGAAGACAAGGCAATACGGGCTCTTTTGTCAGATCAATAATAATGCAAATAAGAGCCACTTCAACAATTTAATCATGGTCTTCTCCTGTCGACCCCCAAAGAAAAGAAAAGAAATAAAACTATTTACACGGGAAAGCTCCCAACAAGCAAAAGAAGAACATGAAATATTTTTGGGTTTTCTTCTTTTTAATTACTACTACAAGCATGGAAATTAAACTAACTAAAAGCTACAACTAATTTTTTGGTTTTCTTAAGGTTTATTAAACACACAAGAAGAAAGCATAAAAAGGAAAATAAACTAGCATGGATGATACAATGAAAAAGTATGAGCACCGACATCTAGCAATGAGTGTGTGAACATAAATGTAATGTCGGTGGAAAATACGTACTCCCCTAAGCTTAGGCTTTTGGCCTAAGTTGGTCTATGGCCACAGTTAGCCTGGCGGATATCCATAATAGTAGTTGGGGTCGTACTGCGATGCAGCGGCTATCGCCTGCTGAGCTGCAGCATGGCGACGAGCGGCCTCCGCTCTCCTCTCGTACTCATCTGCCTCCTCTCTGGTAATAGTATATCTTCCTCTTGCCTGATAATCAAAAAAGGCAGGAGCAGGGAGAGTAATACAGACAGCACAGCGTCTGTCAAAGATTAGTCAATACTGGAGAGGTGATTCGTTCCTCTCGACAAACTGGTGGTGAACCATAGCATTAAAATCTAGATAAGCATGAGGTAATTCAATATCATCTTCGCATATGGCTACACCAAGAAAATTAGCTATGCGGGTTGCATAAATTCCACCAAAGAAATCTCCATTAAATCTATTAAGATGCAACCTACGTGCAACAATGGCTCCCAAATTATAAGATTTATCTCCTAAGACAGCACTCCTAAGAATACTGAGGTCAGGGACACACATGTGACATGCCTCATATTTATCATTAATGCATCAACCTATGAAGAGAGCAAAGTAATGTATAGCAGGAAAGTGAATGCTCCCTATGGTAGCTTGTGTTATATCTCTAGATTCTCCCACAGTTATACTAGCAAGAAATCTCTAAATTCAGATTTGCGAGGATCCATTATACTACCCCATTGTGGAAGTTTGCATGCAGTGGTAGAATCCTCTAAGTCCATAGTGTAAGAACTATCATAAAGATCAAACAGGACAGTTGGAGAATTACGTGAAGTTGAAAATTCAAACCTCCTCACAAAGGTACTGGTGAGGTTGTGATACTAGTTGCACTTCTCTTCCTCGAAGCTCACGAGATCAGCGTTACGCAAATATGCGTTGAATTCTTCCTTAATTCCCGCTCGATCCATAAAGTTCTCAGAAGGCCATTCACAAGGACGCACTGGAGCGTCTCTTGGTGGCTCGTCATCAACATCACGCGTTGCAAGCCTGGGTCCTTGCTTCCTTGAAGAACCACCTTGGAACATTTTCCTAAGCATATTTCTTCCTCTGAAAAATTCTGAAAATTTTTAGTAACTACAAAAATAAAAGTAAACCAAACTCAATAATGTTGATAGCAACTACTCCTACAAGTGCCTAGAGCCTATATCATGCATCAAAACTACTTTTGACCATATAAATTTGACATGCAAGCTCAAGAATAGGGTCGCCTAAGCAGCAAAAATTTGCAATGAATAAAGCACTTGAACAAAAACTAATTGGACCAATGGAGGAGTCACATACCAAGGAACAATCTCCCCAAGCAGTTTTGTGAGAGGTGCTTTGAGCAAGGGGATCAAAAATGGCAGCAAAATGAGCTTGGACTCGGGTTTGAGCTGGTTATTCGTGTTTGTGGGAGGAAGAAGAAGTGTATGGGTGAAAGGTTAAGTGGAGGAGGGCCACCATGGGCCCACGAGGCAGGGGGTGCGCCCTCCACCCTCGTGGGCAGGTGGTTGACCCCCTGTTGTGTTCTTAGTACCAAATATTCTCAAATATTCTAGAAAAAAATCATATTTAAGTTTCAGGGCATTTGGAGAACTTTTATTTTCAAGGTATTTTTATATTGCACGGATAATCAGATAACAGACAGAAAAATATTTATTTTTATTTTATTTAATATAAATAACAGAAAGTAAAAGTGGGGTACAGAAGGTTGTGCCTTCTAGTTTCATCCATCTCATGATCATCAAAAGGAATCCACTAACAAGGTTGATAAAGTCTTGTTAACGAACTCATTCCGAATAACATGGAACCGAAGAAATTTCAAATAACACTATTTTACCTCAACAGGGATATGCACATCCCCAATAATAAGAATATCATATTTCTTCTTGACAGTAGGAAGAGGAAATTCAAACCTCCAAATATAATCAATGGCATTATTCCAATAGAGTTGATGCTATGAACTTGAGGTTGTTTCCTCGGAAAGTGTATCGTATGCTCATTACCATTAACATGAAAAGTGGCATTGCCTTTAGTGCAATCAATAACAGCCCCTGCAGTATTCAAAAAGGGTCTTCCAAGAATAATAGACATACTATCGTCCTCGGGAATATCAAGAATAACAAAGTCCGTTAAAATAGTAATGTTTGCAACTACAATAGGCACATCCTCACAAATACCGACAGGTATAGCAATTGATTTATCAGCCATTTGCAACGATATTTCAGTAGGTGTCAACTTATTCAAATCAAGTCTACGATATAAAGAGAGAGGCATAACACTAACACCGGCTCCAAGATCACATAAAGCAGTTTTAACATAGTTTCTTTTAATAGAGCATGGTATAGTTGGTACACCGGGATCTCCAAGTTTCTTTGGTATTCCACCCTTAAAGGTATAATCAGCAAGCATGGTGGAAATTTCAGCTTCCGGTATCTTTCTTTTATTTGTAATAATATCTTTCATGTACTTAGCATAAGGATTGGTTTTGAGCATATTAGTTAATCACATACGCAAAAAGATATGTCTAATCATTTCAGCAAAGCGCTCAAAATCCTCATCATCCTTTTTCTTGGATGGTTTGGGAGGAAAAGGCATGGGTTTCTGAACCCATGGTTCTCTTTCTTTACCATGTTTCCTAGCAACAAAGTCTTTCTTATCATAACGTTGATTCTTTGATTGTGGGTTATCAAGATCAATAGCATGTTCAATTTCTATGTCATTATCATTACTAGGTTGAACATCATTATGAACATTATCATTAACATTATCACTAGTTTCAGGTTCATTACCAGATTGAGTTTCAGCATCAGAAATAGAAATATCATTTGGATTCTCAGGTGTTTCAGTAATGGGTTCACTAGAAGCATGCACAGTCCTATCATTTTTCTTTTTCTTCTTTTTAGAAGAACTAGGTACATCTATATTATTTCTCTGAGAATCTTGCTCAATTCTCTTAGGGTGGCCTTCAGGATACAAAGGTTCCTGAGTCATTCTACTAGTTCTAGTAGCCACTCTAACAGCATTATCATTATCTCTACTATTCAATTCATTGAGCAAATCATTTTGAGCTTTAAGTACTTGTTCTACTTGAGTGGTAACCATAGAAGCATGTTTACTAATAAGTTTAAGTTCACCTTTAACATTAGCCATATAATCACCCAAGTGTTCAAGCATATTTGAATTGTTTTTCAATTGTCTACCAAAATAAGCATTAAAGTCTTCTTGCTTGGCCAAAAATTTATCAAACTCATCTAAGCATGGGCTAGCAAATTTAGTAAATGGGATTTCAACTTTATCATATCTGTAGAGAGAATTTACCTTTACTACCTGTGTCGAGTTATCAAGACCATGAGTTCTTCAATAGGTAATGGATTAAGATCATATGTTTCTTCAACAGGCGGTAAATTAAGACCATGTATTTCTTCAATAGGAGGTAAATTCTTAACATCTTCAACTTTAATACCTTTTTCTTTCATAGATTTCTTTGCCTCTTGCATATCTTCAGGACTGAGAAATAGAATACCCCTCTTCTTCGGAGTTGGTTTCGGAATAGGCTCAGGAATTGGCTCCGGAGGTGTCCAATTATTTTCATTTGTCAACATATTATTCAATAGAATTTCAGCTTCATCCGGTGTTCTTTCCCTGAAAACAGAACCAGCACAACTATCCAGGTAATCTCTGGAAGCATCGGTTAGTCCATTATAAAAGATATCAAGTATTTCATTTTTCTTAAGAGGATGATCAGGAAGATCATTAAGTAATTGGAGAAGCCTCCCCCAAGCTTGTGGGAGACTCTCTTCTTCAATTTGCACAAAATTATATATATCCCTTAAAGCAGCTTGTTTTTATGAGTAGGGAAATATTTAGTAGAGAAGTAATAAAGCATATCCTGGGGACTACGCACACAACCAGGATCAAGAGAATTAAACCATGTCTTAGCATCACCCTTTAATGAGAACGGAAATATTTTAAGGATATAAAAGTAGAGAGTTCTCTCATCTTTAGTAAACAGGGTAGCTATATCATTTAATTTAGTAAGATGCGCCACAACAGTTTCAGATTCATAACCATGAAAAGGATCAGATTCAAGCAAAGTAATTATATCAGGATCAACAGAGAATTCATAATCCTTATCAGTAACAAAGATAGGTGAAGTAGCAAAAGCAGGGTTAGGTTTCATTCTAGCATTTAGAGATTGCTTACTCCATTTAGCTAATAACCTTTTGAGTTCATTTCTATTTTTGCAAGCTAAAATAGCTAAAGAAGCTTCTTGATCAAAAACATAACCCTTAGGAATAACAAGTGATCCTTCATCATGACTTTCATCAGTATCATTAGATTCAATATTTTCAATTTCTCTAGCTCTAGCAAGTTGTTCATCAAGAAATTTACCAAGTGGCACAGTAGTATCAAGCATAGAAGTAGTTTCATCATAAGTGTCTCGCATAGCAGAAGTGGCATCATCAATAACATGCGACATATCAGAACAAATAGAAGAAGCAGGTGTAGGTGTCGCAAGCTTACTCAAAACAGAAGGTGAATCAAGTGCAGAGCTAGATGGCAGTTCCTTACCTCCCCTCATAGTTGAGGGATAGATCTTGGTTTTTCGATCTCTCAAGTTCTTCATAATGATAAGCATATATATATATATATCCCAAGTGACTCAAAGAATAGAGCTATGCTCCTCGGCAATGGCGCCAGAACATAGTATTGATAACTCACAAGTATAGGGGATCGCAACAGTTTTCGAGGGTAGAGTATTCAACCCAAATTTATTGACCCGACACAAGGGGAGCCAAAGAATATTCTCAAGTATTAGCAGCTGAGTTGTCAATTCAACCACACCTGGAAACTTAGTATTTGCAGCAAAGTATTTAGTAGCAAAGTAATATGATAGTAGTGGTAATGGTAGCAAAAGGTAACATTAGTAAAAGTAATGTTTTGGGTATTCTGTAGTGATGATAGCAATAGCAACGGGAAAGTAAATAAGCGAAGGACAATATATGGAAAGCTCGTAGGCAATGGATCGGTGATGGAGAATTATGCCGGATGCGGTTCATCATGTAACAGTCATAACCTAGGGTGACACAGAACTAGCTCCAGTTCATTGATATAATGTAGGCATGTATTCCGAACATAGTCATACGTGCTTATGGAAAAGAACTTGCATGACATCTTTTGTCCTACCCTCCCGTGGCAGCAGGGTCCTTACAAAAACTAAGGGATATTAAGGCCTCCTTTTAATAGAGTACCGGAACAAAGCATTAACGCATAGTGAATACATGAACTCCTCAAACTACGGCCATCACCGATAAGTATCCCGATTATTGTCACTTCGGGGTTAACGGATCATAACACATAATAGGTGATTATAGACTTGCAAGAAAGGATCAAGAACACTCATATATTGATGAAAACATAATAGGTTCAGATCTGAAATCATGGCACTCGGGCCCTAGTGACAAGCATTAAGCATAGCAAAGTCATAGCAACATCAATCTCAGAGCATAGTGGATACTAGGGATCAAACCCTAACAAAACTAACTCGATTACATGATAGATCCCATCCAACCCATCACCGTCCAGCAAGCCTACGATGGAATTACTCACGCACGGCAGTGAGCATCATGAAATTAGTGATGGAGGATGGTTGATGATGATGATGGCGACGGAATCCCCTCTTCGGAGCCCCGAACGGACTCCAGATCAGCCCTCCCGAGAGGTTTTATGGCTTGGCGGCGGCTCCGTATCGTAAAACGCGATGATTTCTTCTCTCTGATTTTTTCTCCCCGAAACACAATATATGGAGTTGGAGTCGGAGTTGGAGAGGCAACAGGGGGCCACGAGGTAGGGGGGCACGCCCTAGGGGGGCAGGCACGCCCCCCACCCTTGTGGACAGGTGGTGGGCCCCCTGGCCTTCATCTTTTGCAGGTATTTTTCATATTTTATGAAAAGTTGCTTCGTGAAGTTTCAGGTCATTCTGAGAACGTTTGTTCCTGCACATAAATAACACCATGGTAATTCTGCTGAAAACAGTGTCAATACGGGTTAGTTCCATTCAAATCATGCAAGTTAGAGTCCAAAACAAGGGCAAAAGTGTTTGGAAAAGTAGATACGTTGGAGACGTATCAATGATCTAAGGTAATAATGATCTTTTTCTGCATGCAGCAAGGACTCGTCAAATCAGGCAGTTGCCGAGGCGGCGTGGGGAAGCGGAGACGCCCATGTCCAATCGATCGCCATGCGTCAAGCGGTGCTGCAGGCTGTTGGGGCCCGCAACGCTCCGCACTTGCCCTTTGGCTTCGCCTTGGAGCCAAGCCCGAGCATGCCTTGGGCCCAGGGGCTACTGTCGGCGTTCTGGGAATGGGGGTCCCCAGACTTGCCTGCATGTGGCCCGCGGCGTGGCTCCCCCAGCGGCCCTATACGACGCATCTTCACCAGCAAACACTCAAGACCCTCGCGAGGGGCCGAGCCTCACGATGCGGACGATGTAAGACCTCCTCAAGGGTGGCCTCACCAGGCTGGCTTGGGAGGGGTGGAGAGATCAAGGCAAGGGGCGCCTCACGAGGTTCCTGTGACGCAAGCCATGACGACTGGAGCCAGGCGGGCGCCAGCGCGTAGTGTCCTCGTTTCCTCTTTGGTGCTAAAGAGGCAAGCGCAGGCGAGGAGTCCCGAGGCATCAGGCAAAGGTTTCCATATAGGTGCAACAAGACCAAGACCAGCAGGACGGCAGGACGGAGGTCACCATGGAGCCGAAGATGGCGTCACCACCAGAGCCTTTGGCATGCGAAGACTACCTTTGTCAGGATAACTTGTACTAGTTGTCTCCCTTCGAATTTGGCCGTTATGGGAACCCTTCCCGCTCAATATTTGGGAAGAGGACCAGGGCCTCTATAAATAGGACTAGCCACCACCATAGGAGGGATCAAATCCAGATGATCCCCAACCACACAAGTTGGCCAAGCACAAGAACACCTCTCCTCAGGAGGTTGTTCTTCCCTTGTATCTGTTCATCCTCAGCCCAAGAGGCAGTCCACCACACCACACTGGCCCGAACCAGTATAAATCTTGTGTCTCTCTTTCTTTGGGTTCGTCGAGCTAGGCCGTGAGATCATGTTCAGTGCGAGCTAGAGGAGGGGGAGATCTTCATGCGCACCCCAGTGTTCGAACCTCAAGGGTTTTGCCGGAACCCGAAATCCGACAATATCTACTAGACAGAGAGCACCTTCTCCTGAGGCCAGACCTTGAGGACAATGTTGTTGTCATGGATTCTTCACATCCTACATATGTAGAGGCTCGGGAGAAGCGAGAGAAAGCAAAGGCAGCAAAGACTTCCAAGATGCTAGATGCCTCAGCTGTAAATCTCAAGACCAAGCAGGACTAGCTCAGCTATCTACTTGAGGCCATAGTGAGAATAGAGAAAGGACTAGCCACCCTGACTCGAAATCAAGAGAGCCTTGAGAGGATCTTTGAGACCAAGCTACATGATCTAGATGTCAAGGTCACTGAGATTCAGACTTCAGTTGAGAAGATACGGGAAGACCTTGAGGACGGGAGTGATAGGCTAACCACAGAGGCATTTCAGAGAGTGCCTAGAGCACATAGGTCTGCAGTTGTGCCAGTCAATGACACAAGAGCTACCACTTTAGCACCTGCAGCCACTGCCCCAGTTGCCCCTCCAGTGGCAACTCCTCCAGTTCCTCAGACATCCTTGGAAGCTTTTGCGGATGTTGTCCTCTCCATGCCATCTTTGCACACCGGAGCTCCCGGAGATCATGCTTAGAGTGTCGCATAGCACTATGCATTTTCAATCTTTTTGGTAACTTGTTGCCAAAGGAGGAGAAAGTGTATAGATCTTAGGCTGAGAGAGAGAGAGAGTTTTGCTTTTGTTTTCCTGTCTTGCTACTTGCTTTTGTTCGTTTGGTTTCTACAATATTTCTGCTTGTGTGTGAGATACTCTTATGATCATGTGTTTGATCATATTATGCCTTAATGTGTGCTTGAATGATGTTATCTTAATGCATGTGTATGATCAATCATGTTTGCCTTCATGATGAGTGCATGTTATTTGTATTCTATCATTTTCAGCGCTCCACCAAGATGTATGTGACATGGAAGAGTAACCCATGATCCTAATCGATTGTGCATTTGCATTCAAAAGCAAATTTCAAATAATGCACAAATTTAGGGGGAGCTCTTGCTTACACATACTTCTCAAAGCGACGATATATTTCATTCTTATTATCATTTGTCGAAGATTTGATCTATATGTTGTCATCAATTACCAAAAAGGAGGAGATTGAAAGTGCAACTAATCCTCGGGTGGTTTTGGTAATTCATAACAACATATAGCTCAGTGAACTAATATCCATTCAAGTTGAATATTTCGGAAAGTTCAATGATTGGCATGGCATGCACTAGAGATGTCGACCCCTCAAAATGCTAAGGACAAATATTGGCAAAAGCTCAAGACTCTACATTTCCATTTTAGTGATCCAAGATCACATTCAGTCCATAGTTTAATGATCTACTTGCTGAAAATGCTTAGTGATATGCTCCAAATCCCTCAACCACTTTCTTGAATCCCAATATGTCCTAAACCTAAAGTCAAACTCGGCCCCACAGATTTGATCCATCCGGTGCCACCGAGTTCCTTTGACATTGCCATAGCCAGAAACCCTAATCAATTTGGTCTCACCGATAGGGATTTTGGTCTCACCAAGATGGGATTGCAAAATCTCTGTTTCCCTTCATAACGTTTCAGTCTTACCAAAATGAGCGATCAATCCCACCGAGTTCGCAATGCAAACTCTCTGTTTCCCCTTCATAACATTTCGGTATCACCAAAGGAGCGATCGGTCCCACTGAGTTTGCCTGACCAACTCTCTGTTTGCTCATTGTTGAAATCGGTCCCACTAAGTTCATGCAACTGGTCACACCGAGATGAGGTTTTGCCCTAACCCTAGCACATCGGTTCCACCGAGTTGATCATGTCGCTCCCACCAAAAATCTTAATGTTCACATTTTGAACTGAATCGGTCTCACCGAGTTCACCTATTCGGTCTGACCTAGTTGGATCAAATGTTTGTAACGGTTAGATTTTGTGTGGAGGCTATATATACCCCTCCACCCCCTTCTCTATTCAAGAGAGAGCCATCAGAACAAGCCTACACTTCCACTACTCATTTTCTGAGAGAGAACCACCTACTTATGTGTTGAGACCAAGACATTCCAATCCAACCACAAGAATCTTGATCTCTAGCCTTCCCCAAGTTGCTTTCCACTCAAATCATCTTTCCACCATAGCCAAATCTGTGAGAGAGAGTTGAGTGTTGGGGAGACTATCATTTGAAGCACAAGAGCAAGGAGTTCATCCTCAACACACCATCTATTACCTTTTGGAGAGTGGTGTCTCCTAGATTGGTTAGGTGTCTGATACGTCTCCATCGTATCTATAATTTTTTATTGTTCCATGCCAATATTCTACAACTTTCATATACTTTTGGCAACTTTTTATACTATTTTTGGGACTAACACATTGATCCAGTGCCTAGTGCCAGTTCCTGTTTTTTGCATGTTTTTTGTTTCGCAGAATATCCATATCAAACAGAGTCCAAACGGGATAAAAACTGACGGAGATTTTTTTTGGAATATATATGATTTTTGGGAAGAAAAATCAATGCAAGACAATGCCCGAGGGGGCCATGAGGCAGGGGGCGCGCCACTGACCCTCGTGGCCACCCTGTAAGGCGGTTGGTGCCCTTCTTTCGCCGCAAGAAAGCTAATATCCGGATAGAGATCGTGTTAAAATTTCAGCCCAATCGGAGTTATGGATCTCCGGGAATATAAGAAACGGTGAAAGGGAAGAATCTGAGAACGCAGAAACAGATAGAGACAGAGAGACAGATCCAATCTCGGAGGGGCTCTCCCCCCTCCCATGCCATGGAGTCCAAGGACTAGAGGGAAAACCCTTCTCCCATCTAAGGAGGAGGTCAAGGAAGAAGAAGACGAAGGGGCCCCCTCTCCCCTTCTCTTCCGGTGGCGCCGGAACGCTGCCATGGCCATCATCATCACCGCAATCTTCACCAACAACTTCACTGCCATCATCACCAACTCTTCCCCCCTCTATGAAGTGGTGTAACCTCTCTCTTACCCGCTGTAATCTCTACTTAAACATGGTGCTCAATGCTATATATTATTTCCCAATGATGTATGGCTATCCTATGATGTTTGAGTAGATCTGTTTTGTCCTATGGGTTATTTGATGATCGTGATTGGTTTGAGTTGCATGTTTTATTATTGGTGCTGTCCTATGGTGCTCTCCGTGTCGCGCAAGCGTGAGGGATGCCGCCTGTAGGGTGTTGCAATACGTTCATGATTCTCTTATAGTGGGTTGCGTGAGTGACTGAAACACAAACCCGAGTAAGGGGGTTGTTGCGTATGGGATAAAGAAGACTTGATGCTTTAATGCTATGGTTGGGTTTTACCTTAATGATCTTTAGTAGTTGCAGATGCTTGCTAGAGTTCCAATCATAAGTGCATATGATCCAAGTAGAGAAAGTATGTTAGCTTATGCCTCTCCCTCATATAAAATTGCAATAATGAGTACCGGTCTAGTTATCGATTGCCTAGGGACAAATAACTTTCTCATAACAAAAAGCTCTTTACTAAAACTAACTTAGTTGTGTCTTTATATAAACAGCCCCTACTTTTTATTTACGCGCTCCTTATTATCTTGCAATCCTATCCAACAACACCTACAAAGTACTTCTAGTTTCATACTTGTTCTAGGTAAAGCGAACGTCAAGCGTGCGTAGAGTTGTATCGATGGTCGATAGAACTTGAGGGAATATTTGTTCTGCCTTTAGCTCCTTGTTGGGTTCGACACTCTTACTTATCAAAAACTGTTGTGATCCCCTATACTTGTGGGTTATCAAGACCTTTTTCTGGCGCCGTTGCCGGGGAGCAATAGCGTGGGGTGAATATTCTCGTGTGTGCTTGTTTGCTTTATCACTAAGTAATTTTTATTTGTTGTTCTTAGTTGTTCTCTATCTTTAGTTATGGATATGGAACACGAAATACCAAAAAAAATTAGGTGTACTTTCTGCTCATGGAGATGGGGAACCTCCTAAAACCCTCGATGCTGGTTATGTGAAAGATATTATGTACTACTTTAATAATCCTGAGAAAACCCCATTCAATTATGTAATGGGAGTAACGTTGGATCATTGTGAATACTTTAGGGATTACTGCTTGACACAAAAAGGGAAACTATTATGGGATCAAATTCATATATTGAAGTGGTATGCTAAGCAACTATGCTTGAGATATGATTATACTTGTTGCTCTAGGATGAAGGCTCCACACGTTCCCTTTTTATGCGAATTTAATGATAATAAAATCTTAGCTTCTTATGCTAATGGTATATGTGATTACTATGATGTGGAACAAATAGAAGAATTTGTTGCTTTTATGGGTGCTTATGAAATTGAATCTATGTTTAAAGGATTTGAAGATTTTGATGATTCGGTTTATAGACCTGAAATTTTAGCTATCCTTAAATATTGCTATGAGAATTATGAATACAATTCCGATATTAATGAACTTATTGAGAAAGTCTCCGCTGTCCAAGAAGAGACTAATATTTTGCAGGAATCTATGGAAGAAGAAGTTGATGAAACTGTGAGCTAATTGGATGAAAAAGATGAGGAGGAGAGCGAAGAACAAAAGGAGGAAGAGTGGATTGATCACTCATGCCCACCTTCTAATGAGAGTAACTCTTCAACTCATACATTGTTTAATTTCCCTTCATGCTTACCGAAGGATGAATGCTATGATAATTTCTATGATCCCGTTAATTCTTTTGAAATATCCCTTTTTGATGATGCTTGCTATGCTTGTGACCAAGATGCCAATATGAATTATGCTTATGGAGATGAACTTGCTATAGTTCCTTATTTTAAACATGAAATTGTTGCTATTGCACCCACGCATGATAGTCCTATTATCTTTTTGAATTCTCCAAACTACACTATATCGGAGAAGTTTGTGCTTATTAAGGATTATATTGATGGGTTGCCTTATACCATTGAACATGATGATTTTGATGAATATAATATGCATGTGCTTGCTGCTCCTACTTGCAATTATTATGAGAGAGGAACTATATCTCCACCTCTCTTTGTTTCCAATATGATAAAATTGTAAGAAATTGTTTATACTATGCATTGGCCTTTACTATGTGTGCATGAATTGTTCTTTTATGACATGCCGATGCATATGAAGAGAGTTAGACTTCGTCATTACATGATATATGTTGCTTTGTGCTCACTACTAAATTACAAATCATCGTTAATTAAAATTGGCTTTGATATACCTTGGGATCCAGGTGGATTCACTACTTGAGCACTATATGCCTAGCTTAATGGCTTTAAAGAAAGCGCTGCCAGGGGGACAACCCGGAAGTTTTAGAGAGTCATTTATTTCTGTTGAGTGCTTTTATATAGTTTAAAAACAACAAAAATAAAGAGGGGAACCCAAAACTTTTTCAAAAAGGAAAGTGAAAGTGAGAAAGACAAGCATTGTTGAAGTGGGAGAGCTCCTTGAACTTTGTTCATGCTCATGGCAACTTTGTGAATCTTGACTACAGAAACTTTTCAACATAAATAATTTTCCCCTTGTAAAATTACATTGTATTATAAAAATAATGTGCCAAGGTTTGCCTTTAGGATGTTTACATTTGCTTGATGGTTTGTACGATGCAGGACAGAAACTTTGGCTGTAGTGAGCGATTTTACATTTTTAGCTGGAAGGTCAAATGGTTCTGATTCTTTTTGCACTGTCTTTCTATACAATTTTTTTAATTTTTTTCTAATTTTGGCAGAATTTTTCAAGTATCAGAAGTACGGTGAATGTTCAGATTATTACAGACTATTCTGTTTTAGACAGATTATGATTTTGATGCATAGTTTGCTCGTTTTGATGAAACTATCAATTTATATCAGTGGATTAAGCCATGAAAAAGTTATACTACAGTAGACACAATGAAAAAACAAAATATGAATTGATTTGCAATAGTACTTAGAGTAGTGATTTGCTTTATTTTACTAACGGATCTTACCGGGTTTTCTGTTGAAGTTTTGTGTGGATGAAGTGTTCGATGATCGAGAAGGTTTCGATGTCAGAAGAAGGAAGAGAAGCAAGATCTCAAGCTTGGGGATGCCCGAGGCACCCCAAGTAAATATTCAAGGAGACTCAAGCGTCTAAGCTTGGGGATGCCCCGGAAGGCATCCCCTCTTTCTTCAACAAGTATCGGTATGTTTTTGGATTCGTTTCGTTCATGCGATATGTGCAATCTTGGAGCGTCTTTTGCATTTAGTTTTCATTTTTCTTTTATGCACCATGTTGGTATGAGATAGTCCTTGGTTGATTTATAGAATGCTCTATTCACTTCACTTATATCTTTTGAGTATGGCTTTATAGAATGCTTCATGTGCTTCACTTATATCATTTGAAGTTTGGATTGCCTGTTTCTCTTTACATAGAAAACCGCCATTTGTAGAATGCTCTTTTGCTTCACTTATATTTGTTAGAGCGTGGGCATATCTTTTGTAGAAAGAATTAAACTCTCTTGCTTCACTTATATCTATTTAGAGGGATGACAGGAACTGGTCATTCACATGGTTAGTCATAAAATCCTACATCAAACTTGTAGATCACTGAATATGATATGTTTGATTCCTTGGAATAGTTTTGCGATATAAAGATGGTGATATTAGAGTCATGCTAGTGGGTAGTTGTGGATTAGTAGAAATACTTGTGTTGAGGTTTGTGATTCCCGTAGCATGCACGTATGGTGAACCGTTATGTAACGAAGTCGGAGCATGATTTATTTATTGATTGTCTTCCTTATGAGTGGCAGTCGGGGACGAGCGATGGTCTTTTCCTACCAATCTATCCCCCTAGGAGCATGCGTGTAGTACTTTGTTTCAATGACAAATAGACTTTTGCAATAAGTATGTGAGTTCTTTATGACTAATGTTGAGTCCATGGATTATACGCACTCTCACCCTTCCATCATTGCTAGCCTCTTCAGTACCGTGCATTGCCCTTTCTCACCTCGAGAGTTGGTGCAAACTTCGCCGGTACATCCAAACCCTGTGATATGATACGCTCTATCACACATAAGCCTCCTTATATCTTCCTCAAAACAGCCACCATACCTACCCATCATGGCATTTCCATAGCCATTCCGAGATATATTGCCATGCAACTTCCATCATCATCATATACATGACTGTAGCGACCCAACCTCAGATGGTCAAGTCTCTGTGCTTTAGTGTAATCCATGGATCGGTAATACTGACACACGCAGTACTCGAAGGATTTATAACAGAGTAGCAATCACACACTTATTACATCAAATTTCTCAAGAGAGAACTTATTACAATAATATGGCTTAAGGCCATCTAATACGATAATAGCAGAAGGCTTGGAAGATAACGTGAGTCCATCAACTCCAACGGCATAGCTGAGCTGCACGGCAATGACCTAACGAACCTTACTCCTCGTCTGAAAAGTCTGCAACATAATACGTTGCAGCCTGAAAATGGGTCAGCACATGGAATATGCTGGAAATGTAACACAGTAGAGCAAGAACAGAATAATGCTATCACTACATGCATATTTGGCTGGTGGAAAGCTCTATGGTTACAGTTTTGCGAAAAGCCAATTTTTCCCTATAACAAAGGAATAGATTTTATTTAACTATCATGGTAGTTGAAACATCATTGAGAAGGTTCCTCCAACTCAATCCCAATTAAAGTGATTAACAACCCAACAATATTAATTAAGAGTGATGAGATACATGTGATAATCCAAGTACTAGATACTCAAGAATTGTCCATAACCGGGGACACGGCTAACCATGATTAGTTTGTACACTCTGCAGAGGTTTGCGCACTTTTCCCCACAAGACTCGATCGCCTCCGTTGGATTTCTTGCACTACATGGTGTTTGAGAAACGGATGACCGAGACACAGTCTTTCAGAAACATTAACTCTCTACTCCGGACAGACCATACCAAACCTACATCCCACTACGTGCTGATCTGCCTCTTCAAGAGCTTCACGTAACTTACTCAACTATGCTAGAGCCCATAATAGCTTGTGGCTGCACACGGAAGTTTCTAGCATGAATCATCTCAGTTCCCTTTGAGCCTGGGTGGCGGTCCATAGGAAGATCACACGAGTACTCCGGGATTTCCAAAAAAATACAGGCAACACTGGGTACTCCAGGTGCCTCAATCCACCCAGATGTTTGATTAAGTTGCCACCTTAAGTTGAACCATTAATTAACAAGCTCACATCTGTCATGTATTTCACTCAAACCCAAACCACGTCTACGAGCATAGCATAGCATAGTATATATAAACAATGCGTAGAGTAACTCCCAAGGGTTTGAATGTAACAGGGCAATAGGTTCTACCTCATCGACTACTTCCCAACCCACAAGTTAATAACATCCTAATCATGCAATGTTTGAGGACTGAGACTAATGCATAAAAACTGGGTGATAAAAGGGATATGATCAAAGTGTTACTTGTCGTGCTGACGATCTGCGAAACCTAGGGACTCGTAGTAGCACGCTTCGCACTCAGGGTGTTCTATCGCAAGCAAACAATAGCATACATAAGTAACAAGCAACGATGCACAAGCAAAACTCAAACAAAAGAGGTTGACCAGAAGTTTCAACTTAAGAACTCCAGTTCGCAAAAAGAATCAAATCAAATGGAGCAACGAAACTCAAACGGCGAAAGAAAGAAACTTCGTTTACTAATATGAAACTAGGTCAAATTTTACAGTAGAGAAAACTTGTTTGAGTTTGCTAGGAGGAAAGGGTTTCGAGACGAAACTCCAGGCGCTTGAATCGCCTGATTCCGACTAACGATCGAAAAGAAAAACAGAAACTAAGATCGGATCAGAAATCGCGGTCAGAGAAAATCGCGGAATAAATCCGATAAAAGAAAACTGACGAACAGACTAACGAACGAGCGTTCATTGGCTGTTTCTAACGGGCGAAGAACCGTTCGTTAAAACGATCGTTCGGACGAACGTCCGCCAAATAGAAGAACCGAGAAAAATCAGCGAATCCTAAAAAACGGATCTAGGGTTCTAAAAAAACTGGTCGGTCTTTATAAAAAAATCGGCGGCGGGGCGCGGCGGCTACCTCCGGCGAGAGGTCCGGCGGGGC
>NC_041388.1:215828400-215836826 GCF_002162155.2 Triticum dicoccoides
GGGGGCGGGGTGGCGGCATATATAAGGGCGGGGCGGGGCGGCTTGGAGGTGGGGGCAAGACGCGGCGGCGGAGAGGAGTCCGGCTCGGACTCCTAGTCCGAGTCGGCGGCGGCGGTGCTCGCGGGGAAGGCGGCGGCGGCGGCCTGGCACGGCTGGGCCTTAGGCCCAGTCGGCGCGGGAACCTCTTTTTTTTATAATTTCGCCAACCGAAATAAATCCTAAAAAATAAATAAAAATCTAAAAATGCCAAAATAAATTTTCACTGTCTAAATAAAATATTTAGAACGAGATGAACATTTTCTTGGCCCTAAAATGCAATTTTGGAAAAGGTGCAATTTTTTCTAATGCAAACAAAATTGCAATAAAATCCAAATAAAACAATTATTTGGTTTTAATATTTTTCCTCCAATATTTCAATTATCTTGAAGAAGTCATATTATCTCCTCTCATATATTTTAGTGTAAAATATTTTTGGAGAGAAAATAATTAAAACCAAAAATCCTCGTTTTCAAGATTTGATAGAGATCAAATTTGAAAACCGGGAAATCCCCAACTCTCTCCGAGGGTCCTTGAGTTGCTTAGGATTTCGAGGATCGCGAGACGAAATGCGAATAAAATATGATATGCATGGATGACTATGTATAACATTCCAAATTGAAAATTTGGGATGTTACAAAACCTACCCCCCTTAAGATGAATCTCGCCCTCGAGATTCGGGTTGGCTAGAAAATAGGTGTGGGTGGTCTTTGCGAAGATCATCCTCCCGTTCCCAGGTGGCTTCATCCTCGGTATGGTGGCTCCACTGAACTTTACAAAACTTGATAACCTTACTGCGGGTGACTCTGCTGGCAAACTCAAGAATCTTAACTAGTTTCTCCTCGTAAGTCAATTCACTGTCCAACTGAATCGCCTCCAGGGGTACTGTATCTCTTAGCGGTACATTTGCCATCTCAACATGACACTTCTTCAGCTGTGAAACGTGAAACACGTCATGAACTCCTGACAATCCCTCGGGTAACTCCAACTTGTAGGCAACTTCTCCCATCCATTCCAAAATACGATACGGTCCTACAAATCTCGGGGCTAACTTTCCCTTAACTCCAAAATGTTTCACTCCTCGCAAGGGTGATACTCGCAGATATGCTCGATCTCCAATTTCATAGGTTACCTCCTTGCGTTTTGAGTCTGCATAACTCTTCTGCCTAGACTGAGCAATCTTCAATCTGTCACGAATCAATTTAACCTTCTCCTCAGACTCCTTGATCAAGTCTGGTCCAAACAACTGTCGGTCTCCTACCTTGTCCCACATCAACGATGTTTTGCACCATCGTCCATACATGGCTTCAAATGGGGCCATCTTCAAACTGGCTTGATAGCTATTGTCGTATGAAAACTCTGCATATGGCAAATTGTCATCCCAACTAGATCCATAATCTAGCACACAGGCTCTCAACATGTTTTCCAAAATTTGGTTGACTCTCTCTGTTTGTCCATCCGTCTGCGGGTGAAATGTTGTACTAAACTCCAATCTCATTCCCAAAGTCTGGTGCAACTGGTGCCAAAACTTTGAGGTAAACTATGTTCCTCGATCTGATACGATGGTCTTCGGAACTCCATGCAGACATACTATCCTGGACATATATATCTTGGCCAACTTTGCACTTGTATAGGTGGTTTTCACTGGGATGAAGTGAGCTACTTTGGTCAAGCGATCAACTACTACCCATATGGAATCATATCCTGCTTTGGTCCTGGGCAATCCGGTGATAAAGTCCATGCCCAATTTATCCCACTTCCATTCGGGTATCGGCATAGGCTGTAACTGTCCTGCTGGCTTCTGATGTTCTGCCTTCACACGCTAACATACATCACATACGGTGACATACTCGGCAATATCCTTCTTCATACCGGTCCACCAGAAACGTTCCTTCAAATCCAAATACATTTTGGTGTTTCCGTGGTGTATCGAGCAGGGTGAGTCATGGGCCTCGTGAAGTATTAACTTCCTGATCTCCTGGTTATTGGGCACATAAACTCGGTCCTCAAACCATAGGGTATCGTGCTCATCCTCATGAAAACCTTTGCCCTTTCCTTTGCCCATCTTCTCCTTTATCTCGGCAATCTCTTTGTCATCCTTCTGAGCTTCCCGAATTTTGTCCAGCAATGTCGACTGGACCTCCATTGTTGCAATAAATCCTTTAGGAACAATCTCCAATCGAAGTTCCATGATGTCCTCTGCTAATTCCTTCGGCAGTCCCTTGCTTTCAAGGATATTAGCATAACTCTTCCGGCTCAAAGCGTCTGCTACGACATTGGCCTTTCCTGGATGATAGTGTAGCTTTATGTCATAATCCTTTATAAGTTACAACCATCTCCTCTGTCGAAGGTTCAGCTCCTTCTGGGTGAAAATGTACTTCAAACTCTTATGGTCCGTGTACACATCACAACGGTTTCCAATAAGGTAATGTCTCCAGGTCTTCAATGCATGTACTACGACTGCTAGCTCCAAATCATGCGTGGCATAGTTTAACTCATGAGGTTTCAGTTGTCATGAGGCATACGAAACAACTCTCCCGTCCTGCATAAGCACACATCCAAGTCCTAAGCATGAGGCATCGCAGTACACTTGGAACTCCTTATGTATATCTGGCAGTGTTAGCACTGGCGCTGTAGTCAAGCGTTTCTTCAATTCTTGGAAACTTGCCTCGCAATCTGCTGTCCATTTAAACTTAGTATCCTTCTTCAACAGTTCAGTCATTGGCTTTGCAATCTTGGAAAAATTCTCGATGAATCTCCGGTAGTATCCTGCGAGTCCAAGAAAGTTGCGGATCTCGCTAACTGAAGTGGGTGCCAACCATTCAGTGACTGACTGAATTTTGCTGGGGTCTATTGCTATACCTTCTCCCGATATAACATTTCCAAGGAACCCGACTTCCTTCAACCAAAATTCGCATTTGCTGAACTTAGCATACAACTGGTGTTCCCTGAGTTTCTCGAGAACTAAGCGCCTTGTGCTCCTCCTCGTTCTTCGAGCATACCATAATATCATCAATAAACACCACAACAAACTTGTCCAAATACTCCATGAACACCTTGTTCATCATGCTCATGAAATAGGCAGGGGCGTTAGTCAGTCCAAATGACATGACTGTGTACTCGTATAATCCATATCGTGTTGTGAACGCTGTCTTCGGTATGTCCTTCTCTCGTATCTTCAACTGATGATACCCCGATCGCAAATCGATCTTCGAAAACACTTTAGCTCCCTGCAACTGATCAAACAGATCGTTGATCATCGGCAGTGGGTACTTGTTCTTAATCATCACTTCATTTAATGCTCGATAATCAACAACCATCCTCAGGGATTTATCCTTCTTCTCAACCAAAAGTACTGGGGCTCCCCAAGGTGATGAACTTCTTCGGATGTATCCTTTCTCCAATAACTCCTTGATCTGTTTCTTAATTTCTTCCAGACCATTTGCGGGCATCCGGTAGGGTCTCTTGGATATTGGTCCGGTACCTGGCAACAGTTCTATCAAAAACTCAATGTCTCTATCCGGTGGCATGCCTGGTAACTCCTCTAGAAAAACATCTGGGTAATCCTTCACTACAGGCACTTCCTTCTGAACAACTCCCGTAAGGGCATTCACCTGACTCCTCCTAGGCACATGCCTAGATACATACTTAATCCTTTTTCCTTCCGGAGTGGTGAGATAAATCGACTTACTAGCACAGTCAATGCTTCCTCCAAACTTTGACATCCAGTCCATACCCAATATCACATCCAATCCTTGTGACTCCAAGATAATTAGGTCGGATGGAAAAACATGTGTACCAATGGTTAAGGGTATCTGGTCACACCATCGGCTAGCCATAAACTCTGCTCCGGGTGAACTCACTAAAAGAGGGGTCCTAAGGGTCCGGGTTGGTAGCTTAAACTTATCCACGAATCCCCTTGATGTGTATGAATGCGATGCACCAGTATCGAAAAGAACAAGAGTGGTAAATGACTTAACCATAAACTTACCTATTACCGCGTCCGGCTGCTCTTCAACCTCCTCCACATTAACGTGGTTCACTTGTCCTTTGTTGAACGGATTTGGCTTCTTCCCAGCGCTCCCATTTCCATTTCCATTCTTTCCTTCAGGGCACTCCGTGGCGTAGTATCCAGTCTTCCCGCACTTGAAACAAGTAACATGACTTAAGTCCCTTTTGGCGGGTGTGGCTAGGTTGGGGCGGTTATGATTATTGTTGGTTCCGTTCCCATTCCCATTCTTAGATCCATTGTGGTTATGCGATCCTCCTCCAGTGTGGTTGTAACCTCCATGGTTATGAACAAGTCCTCCCGAGTTCGGGGTTAGGCGAAGCTTCTGCTGAGCTCCAGAGTTATACTTCCCTTGTCCATACTTTCTCTTGCGGCTCTCAATCTGCTGCTGCTTCCCTTCAATCATAAGAGCCTTATCTACCAACTCCTGGTAGTTATTGAAGGTTGCTACCATCAACTGCATACTCATCTCATCATTCAGCCCATCCATAAACTTCTCCTGTTTCGCTGCATCTGTGGCCACATCATCAGGGGCGTAGCGAGATAACTTGCTAAACTCATCCACATACTGAGCCACAGTACGGTTCCCCTGGCGTAAGTTGCGGAACTCCTGCTTCTTCATTTGCATAGCTCCAGTGGAGACATGGGCTGTGCGGAAAGCTTGCTGAAACTGGTCCCAAGTGACATTGGCTATAGGGAAAGTGGTTGTGTAATTCTCCCACCATGAGGTTGCTGGTCCATCCAATTGATGTGCGGCAAAGCGCACTCTCTCAGCATCTATGCAACCTACGGTGGTCAACTCCCTTCCAATACGGCGTAGACAATCGTCCGCAACTATGGGCTCGGTGCTACTAGAAAACACCGGCGGCTGTAACCTTAGAAAACGGGCTAGGTTGTCCACGGGCGGCGGGTTGTTGTTGTTGTTGCCCTGATTCTGAACTAGCAATTGCATCAAGGTATTCTGCTGTTGGATTAACTGGGTGAGCTCCGGTGGGAAGGCAAAACCGGTGTCATGTCTCGGAGGCATCTGAGGGTTTAGATGGAAGAGATTAGAATAGAGAAGGGGGTCTAATGAGAAAACACTACCCATATGCACATGAGACAAACACAATCATTTCACTCAATCAATCAAGCAAGGGCATACAAACGATCTAGAACTATCGCACAAGTGCTCAACTACTACTAAATACATGGGGGAATACTAGTGATATATGGTAGTCATCTAGAAATTTTGATCGGTGGAAGACTCCATGATGTCTGCTCCAGCTTCATCTTCAAAGTCATCATTACTAGGATCGGAATCGGTGTCCTCGATGATGATGTAGTCCTCAGGGCGTATCTCCTTGGGTTCTTCTTCTTCTATTGGTGCTGGTCCTCCCTTGAATACTCCGATCTTCTTGACTAAATCGTCATTCTTCTCTAGTAGTGTCTTGATTTCCTCCTCATATCCATCGCGTGTAACTTGAGTTCTTCCTCCAGCTCAATGATCCTAGTCTTCGCCTTCTTCAAGTCCATCATGTTCGCGCACATCTGATTTTCCTGATGTCGGATGTGCTGGTTTAACTCCTGGATGAAAGCTGCAATGGATCTATCCTTTCTGGTGCTGATTACTTCCCATTGCTCGTCTCGGCGCCCACATATTTGGTAAATAGTGTCCTTAAGTTCCCTGTTGTAAACTTCTCCAAGGCGTCCAATGGTAATGTGGGCTGCCATGCTCTTGCCTAGACTCCAGGTGGGTGCTTCAAAAGAAAACTCTATGGGTTTAGAAGTTGGTGAGAACGTCCTTCCTGGAACTTGTACTTGTATCCTCCAGCGCTCCTCTTCAGGTAAAGTGGTGTTGTACGTCCTGGTGAAACTTGGTATTCCAATGTTCAGGTACCTAGTGACTTCCTTCAAGTGACATCCAAAAGGTGTGTCTTCATCCGGTTGTGCAAACTTGTTCTTCACCTCCGTCATCCTAAAGAGTAGAAAATGGAGAGGAGTCAGAAATGAGAAGAGAGGTGTGACCTAGGGTTTATCTTAGTGGTCGTGCCCTACACTCAGCATGTGCTCTGATACCATCTTGTAGCGACCCGACCTCAGATGGTCAAGTCTCTGTGCTTCAGTGTCATCCCTGGATTGGTAATGCTGACACACACAGTACTCGAAGGATTTATAACAGAGTAGCAATCACACACTTATTACATCGAATGTCTCAAGAGAGAACTTATTACAATAATATGGCTTAAGGCCATCTAATACGATAACAGCGGAAGGCTTGGAAGATAAAGTGAGTCCATCAACTCCAACGGCATAGCTGAGCTGCACGGCAACGACCTAACGTGTAGCAACCCGACCCGAATGGATCAAGTCTCTGTGCTTAAGTGTCATCCCTGGATCGGTATGCTGACACACAGTACTCGAGGATTTATAACAAAGGTAAATCACATGGATAAAGTAACGTAAATACTATTACCTCAATCCAAAAATAGCGGAACTAAAAAGGTTGTGGATTCCCATCAACACCAACGGCAAAGTTGAGTGTAGAAATCGTAACCCTAATGTATCACTTACTCGTCGTAATATAAACCTACAACATGAGACGTTGCAGCCACAAAGGGTCAGTACATTGGATGTACTGGCAAATTCACACCATAGAGAGAAATGATGAACAATGGCTATCGCTACATGCATATTTGGCTGGTGGAAAGCTCTATGGTTATAGGGTTTTGCGTAAAGCCAATTTTTCCCTACTTCAAAGGAATAAATTTATTTAACTATCATGGTAGTTGTTAAACATTGAGAATGGTTGACAACATTCTCAATCCCAATTAAGTATCATCATTAAACAAAGCCAACAAAGTTAATTTAGGGTAACATGTTGAGATTCACATGATAATCCAGGTACTAGATACTCAAGGTCGTCCATAACCGGGGACACGGCTAATCATGATTAGTTTATTACACTCTGCAGAGGTTTGCGCACTTTTCCCCACAAGACTCGATCGCCTCCGTTTGGTTTCTCGCACTACATGGTGTTTGAGAAGACGGATGACCGAGACATAGTCTTTCAGAAGCGCTCGCACCTTACGATCGGGTAGACCGTACCACCTACATCCCCTACATCTGCTAGTCTACCACTATAAGAGTTCGCACGACTTAGTCAACTATGCTAGAGCCCAGAATAGCTTGTGGCTGCACACAGAAGTTTCTAGCATGAATAATCTCATGATCCCTTTGAGCCTGGGTGGCGGTCCAAAAGAAAACAGGCAAGTCCTAGAATACCCAGGTGCCTCAATCCACCCGGATGTGTGTTTAGGTTGCCACCTTAGATAAACCATTAATTAACAAACTCACATCTGTCATGGATATCACTCACCCAATCCATGTCTACTAGCATAGCATGGCATAATAAGCAAACATAGAAGTAACTCCCAAAGGATTGATAATAAACAGGTAATAGGTACTACCTCATCAACTACTTCCCAATACCCACATGTTTTCAATCCTACTCATGCAATGTTTGAGGGTTGAAACTAATGCATAAAAACTGGGTATGAAAAGGGATATGATCAAAGTGTGAACTTGCCTGCAATGTTGATGAAGATGATTCGCACTCAAAAATCTTGATAGATCTACTCGTCACACTTCGGTCAATCTATCGTAGGCAAGCAATAGTAACCACACATAAGCAATCACTCAAAGATCGGAAAGAACAAAGAAGACGATTCGGAAAACTTCAAAACCAAGCAAATAACTCTTGCAACATAAAACAATTTCTAACAGTACCAAAATTATGTGAATTTGGCCTTATCAGAAGGTTTAGGTCAAGAGCTTCGATTTGCAAAAAGAATCAACTCAAACGGAGCTACAAAACTCAAGTTATGATCAAACGAAGTTTGAATTCAAATCTGATCTAATTCAAATTTTAAACTTTTCAAAAACATGTTTGAGTTGGATTACTGGATAGAGGAGATCATAACGAAGACGTGGGCGTTGGTTTCGTTGGATTTGGACAAACGAGCGAAAAGTAATGATCGTTTGAAGTTTAGGGACTAAACTGTAAATAAAACCTTTACAGATGAGTCCCTGGCCGAAAAAAAAGAAAAAGAGAAATCCTATCGAACGAACGTTCGCTACAGAACCCTACAGAATGAAAGCCGTTCGCTACAGAGGACTAACGGGCAAACGATCTCTAATTAAATTAACCTAAAACAATAAAGCGTTTAACAGAAAACCGAAGGGAAAAACCGGGTCGGGTTTTGTGCGGGTTTTTTTTACCGGTTCGTCGGTTTTACGAGAAAACTGGCGGGCTTGCGGTCGGCGGCGAGTCCGACAGCGGCGGTTGCGGGCTTCGGACAGCGGCGGCTCCAGGCGGGGACAGCATGCGGCGCGGGGCGGC
>NC_041388.1:215837210-215844295 GCF_002162155.2 Triticum dicoccoides
GTCTGCGGCTTTTAGGGGGGGTCGGCCTCGGTGCATGGAGAAGGGGGCAGGAGGAGGCCGAGGCGGGCACGGCGGCATAGCCGAGGCGGAATCGGCGGCGTGCAGCGACGGGAATCCGCCCGAGCTCGGGGATGAGCGGGGCGCGACGCTGGGCCGGCTGGCTGGGCTTCGGCCCAGTTGGCTCGGCCTAGCGCGGGGAAAGTTTTTTTTTACACACACTTCAAAATGAAATAAATCCGAATAAAAATAAAATAACCTAGACATATAATATATCAAAATTTTCAGAAAAAGAATTTCTACAACGTGGACATTTTCTAGCATTAAATAAAATACACACAAATTCAGATAATTCAAAGAGTGCTACTGGTCTAATAAAATCCAATAAAAATCATTTTAGAAATACAAGAATGAATTCAAATTTATTTATCTCCAATTTTCTGATGTAGGGAATCATGTTACCCTATTTTCCATATATTTTATTTTTGGAGAAAAATAATTTGAATAAAACTCAAATAACTCCAAATGGAAAATAAATTCAAAAAGACTTTGAATTTGATCCTTTGAAACTCCCAACTCATATTTCATATAATTTGAAGAAGTCATTTTATCTCCTCTCATGAAAATCATTGAGTTGCATAAAGTTTCAGAATTGGAAATATTTTCCAAATGAAATTCAAATATTTTCAACACCCCTTGTCATTTAAATAATGGAAGAAGTCATGTCATCTTCTCTCCAGGGTTTTGTATTTGAAAAGAATTTGAATTCATGGAGATCTAAATGAAAAAAAATGAAAGTTTGGGAAAGTCCTTTTATTCCCTCTCGTTTAACTTTCAAAAGGTTTCGAATTCACTCATTTTCAGACAATCAAACAATCAATCTATCTATCTATTTATTATAACATTCCAAAATTTAGAATTTTGGGATGTTACAAACCTACCACCCTTAAAATGAATCTCGTCCTCGAGATTCGGAGAGGCTAGCAAGAAAAGGTTAGGGTTTGGGGGTCTCCTCAAAATCCATTGATCATCACAGGGGTCTGGGGTGCTACCAGCCTTAAAAACATCGTTACGGTCCTATCAATACTCATATACTCCATCCTTATTCTTGACAGGGCCGGTCTTCTCAGATCATAAGGATAATTCCTTCTCTGGCTCTTCCGGTAGTGGCATAACCTTTTTCCTCAATTCTTTTGTATCCTTTCTTCTTGGTAAGATTATTCCGAGACTGGGTCTTCTTAGCTGATGGGTCTGGCGCCAATGCTAAACAACTATCGATATCTCATGGTGGTCAACAATTTATGGTTTCTCCTGCAGGAAATGGGTCTGGGTTGAATCTCACCGTATAACCTACGGTTGGCAACAACTGCCATGTACAAGGGGAAAATACTTATACCATTCTAATGTTCAAACAAGGTTTAATATCATCGTCTCTCTACTATAGGCAAGTCACTCAGATTTACCATCCCATATAGCAAGGCGAATAATAAGAGTAAGTCGGTATGGTGATCAATCCATCCCGCACCCAAATCATTACCTTGTATACGGTTTAGCGAATCTCGCATTCTAACACTCAGTCATCCTCACAAGCATTGCAGAATTTCTCTTGTCAACGAACTAAGTTCGGATAATTCCATGGATTCTGCAAGCCAAACAAACATCTATCGTTCCTTCACAACTCTCAGGTTTTGCGTTACTCCTATAAAATTGTCTGCCGATAAACGTTGTATCTTCCTCCAGGGTTTTTCCTTCAGCAAGAATGTGCTTGCTTCTTGGCATGTCCTGGGGCCTGTGGGTTATGGCCCATCTTATCACTTGTAGTCCTTGAACTTATCATCGGGCAACTGATCATTATTCCAACTTCCTAGTATTCTTAAATCCATCCAATTGTATTGTCTTCCTTCCTTCTATTGGCACCAAACTAGGACATGATTACTCAGACTCATCATGGAGTTTCCATGGATCCATATTTCCGGCATCATACCTCCTTTATATCCAATAGTAATTTATCTCTTCATCCTCGTGGGATATCCCTCATACCGAGATAAAAACTTATACTTATGAAGTCCATATTCCACTTCGTGGAACAGCATTATCCTTTCCAGGGTCAAGCGTTCTTACAGGGGAATACTGGCCATCTCTGCATGGCACTTCTTCAACCGGGAAACATAAAACACATCATGAACTCCTGACAGTCCTTCGGGTGACTCCAACTTGTTGGCCACTTCTCCCATACGCTCCAAAACTCGGTTTGGTCCTACAAATCTCGGGGCTAACTTTCCCCTTAACTCCAAATCGTTTAACTCCTCGCAGAGGGGACACACGAAGACATGCTCTGTCTCCAATTTCATAGACTACCTCCTTGAGTTTTTGAGTCTACATAACTCTTATGCCTGGACTGAGCTACCTTCAGTCTACCTCGAATCTACTTAACATTCTCTTCTGGCTCCTTGATCACATTTGGTCCAACAACTGACGGTCTCCAACTTCATCCCACATACTCTTGGGGCATCACACATATCGAGACAAAACTCGTATTCATTTTGTCCAAAATCCACTCAGTGGAATATCCTTATCTTTTCCAGGGGTCAATGGTTCTTACAGGGTACTACCACCCTTAAAATGCACGAATCTTCCATAGACTATATTTCTCATATCCTCAGAATGGCCAAAATTCTTCTTCATAGAGTAACAACTCATAAAATCCATATCAGTACCAATGATGCTAACTTTATTCATTCTCAAGTGATTACAATCTCTCGCTTTTCCATTACATGTCTCAACTCAACACCTCAATATAAAAGAAAATGTTCTCACTTCTACTACTCCATTTCTTTTGTTGCAAACTCAACTATCTAGCACAAGTTTCCTTCTCCTTGGGGCATTCTCTGGCAAAGTGCCCTGCTCCATTACAACTAAAACATATTACTTCTGACAAGTCCCGAGGTTTCCTTGTGATTATATAGCCTCCTTGGGTCCTTGGCTTCCTTTTTGGGCAACTGCTGAGGTAGTGCCCTGACTCCTTGCACCTGTAACAGGTGATATGACTCAGGTCCTTCCTGGAATCCAATCTGCTTCTCTTCCTGGACCTTTCCATGCCAATCATGGCTTCCTTTTCTTGTGGGTCATATTCTACTTCCTCTATCGGGAATTCTACTAGATCCCTATTCAAACAATTTTGGGAGATGTGTCCTTCTTCTCCACATGAATAGCAAGACTTAGTGCAGGGTTTACTCGGGTCCTCTTTAGGTGTGTCCTCCACATCTTCCTTCATCACGAGTTCTTCCAAAATTTCCATAAGGGCTCCTTTCATTTCTTCTTTCTTCTGCTGGATGGTTCGTTGTACCATGGGGTAAATGTGACACTGAGCAGGATAGTGGGTAGTCCCTTCACACAAGAAACAAGTAATCTGCCTAGTTGGGCATTCTTCAACTGGGTAACTTCCTTCACAATTTGGGCATTCATCCTTGTGTTCTTTATGGGTGTGTCCTATTTCTCCACAAATCTTGCACGCGCAAGGTTTCTTCATATCCTTTCCATAAGGCTTCAACTTCTGGGACACAAGCCGAGACTTTCGCAGAGTCAACTTTAATTCTTTCCAAGTGGTTACTCCTTGCCATCCATTGATGGTTTGGTACATCCTCCACCAAGTAGCAGCACCTCTTTCAAAGCACTGAAGAGCATGTTGGGTCATATCATGTCCAACTATAGGGTTATTCTCCATGTGATCCTCCATGTTCTAAATCCATTGGTCCATCTCCAATTGACTCATCGGTCCAGAAAATATAAGCTCATCTTCATTCATCCTCTATTGGGTCCACGGGTTTGGGGTGAGATAAGAGAGATAGAGAGGGATACACACAATGCAAACAACAGTTTTGAAAAGACAGATTTTTGTTGTGGCTGTCGAAAAACATCAAACAAATGACAGCTCACAAACATCGCATCTAACGTAGGCATATAACAGGGGTTTGGTCTTCTAAAGGTCAATAAATCTTCAACGTCGCCAAACTCTTCCAGCCTTGTTCATTCCTCCAATGGCTTCTTCCGATCATGCTTGTCTTTCTCAAGTTCTTTTGCCAGATCAACTCTGTTGACGCAAAGTCTCTCGTGACGTCCTTTAACATTCTGGAGTTGCGTTCCAAACTTCTGGTTTCAACATCCTTCACATGAACCATGGTCATACTGTCCTTCAGTTCCTGACAAATCTCCGGTATCTCGAGGTTGTAGCTCCTCCAGCTTGGCTACTTTTAGCTTTTGGTTCCTGAGTTCTTCACGAATGGCCTCCTTGTCAAATTTGACTTCCTACAAGTCCATCTTAAACTTCTTGATGTACTACTCCAGATCCTGGTGATACACTAGCTATGGTTAAAACTTCACCTCTTGTTGATAGATGCTCCATCAGCCTTCTTCCATCAAATCCATTCTGAAGAAATGCATCCTTAACTCAGCACGGTGACAATAGCATCAGCGGGCGATGACATTACGAATAACCGTGTTTCTGCTCTTGTCATTCCCATGAGCTATCATTCCGTAGTTGATATCTACTACCATAGGGTTTTCTTTGACAAAACTTTAAGTTTTTTAACTCTCCATGCTCTAGTCTTTCTCTGATACACCCTGGGCATTGACAACTTCCTTAGTCTGCCAAGTTCCATAAGGGGTGCCTTCCTAGGTCATACAAATCTAGAAATTGTACAGGGCCTTCAAATTCTCCTAGTCTGTGGAGTCTTCAACCGTTGCAGTTTCCATTATTATAATGTATGGTATAATCCTCTTCATTCTGAATGGTCTTGGTTGTCCGATATCTTGTACTTCTTGGAGTGGTCTCATCGGTCGAATCTTCGTGTGGTCGAAAGGGGAAAGGGGTATGGTCTCACTAAAGGAAATTTTTGAATAAGCTCAGAAGAGAAGAGAGGTAAAAGGTCTTTTTGAAAGGGAAAGTTGTAGAGAAAAATATTTGCTATGGGCTTGCCAATTTCTAGGGTCACGTCCTACAGTCAACATGTGCTTTGATACCATCTTGTAGCGACCCGACCCGAATGGATCAAGTCTCTGTGCTTAAGTGTCATCCCTGGATCGGTATGCTAACACATAGTACTCGAGGATTTATAACAGAGGTAAATCACATGGATAAAGTAACGTAAATACTATTACCTCAATCCAAAAATAGCGGAAGTAATAAGGTTGTGGATTCCCATCAACACCAACGGCAAAGTTGAGTGTAGAAATCGTAACCCTAACTTATCACTTACTCGTCATAATATAAACCTGCAACATGAGACGTTGCAGCCACAAAGGGTCAGTACATTGAATGTACTGGAAAATTCACACCATAGAGAGAAATGATGAACAATGGCTATCACTACATGCATATTTGGCTAGTGGAAAGCTCTATGGTTACAGGGTTTTGCGTAAAGCCAATTTTTCCCTACTTCAAAGGAATAAATTTATTTAACTATCATGGTAGTTGTTAAACATTGAGAATGGTTGACAGCATTCTCAATCCCAATTAAGTATCATCATTACACAAAGCCCAACAAAATTAATTTAGGGTAACATGTTGAGATTCACATGATAATCCAGGTACTAGATACTCAAGGTCGTCCATAACCGGGGACACGGCTAATCATGATTAGTTTATTACACTCTGTAGAGGTTTGCGCACTTTTCCCCACAAGACTCGATCGCCTCCGTTTGGTTTCTCGCACTACATGGTGTTTGAGAAGACGGATGACCGAGACATAGTCTTTCAGAAGCACTCGCACCTTACGATTGGGTAGACCGTACCACCTACATCCCCTACATCTGCTAGTCTACCACTATAAGAGTTCGCACGACTTAGTCAACTATGCTAGAGCCCATAATAGCTTGTGGCTGCACACAGAAGTTTCTAGCATGAATAATCTCATGATCCCTTTGAGCCTGGGTGGCGGTCCAAAAGAAAACAGGCAAGTCCTGGAATACCCAGGTGCCTCAATCCACCCAGATGTGTGTTTAGGTTGCCACCTTAGATAAACCATTAATTAACAAACTCACATCTGTCATGGATATCACTCACCCAATCCACGTCTACTAGCATAGCATGGCATAATAAGCAAACGTAGAAGTAACTCGCAAAGGATTGATAATAAACAGGTAATAGGTACTACCTCATCAACTACTTCCCAATACCCACATGTTTTCAATCCTAGTCATGCAATGTTTGAGGGTTGAAACTAATGCATAAAAACTGGGTATGAAAAGGGATATGATCAAAGTGTGAACTTGCCTGCAATGTTAATGAAGATGACTCGCACTCAAAAATCTTGATAGATCTACTCATCACACTCCGGTCAATCTATCGTAGGCAAGCAATAGTAACCACACATAAGCAATCACTCAAAGATCGGAAAGAACAAAGAAGACGATTCGGAAAACTTCAAAACCAAGCAAATAACTCTTGCAACATAAAACAATTTCTAACAGTACCAAAATTATGTGAATTTGGCCTTATCATAAGGTTTAGGTCAAGAGCTTCGATATGCAAAAAGAATCAACTCAAACGGAGCTATGAAACTCAAGTTATGATCAAATGAAGTTTGAACTCAAATCTGATCTAATTCAAATTTTAAACTTTTCAAAAACATGTTTGAGTTGGATTACTGGATAGAGGAGATCATAATGAAGATGTGCGCGTTGGTTTCGTTGGATTTGGACAAACGAGCGAAAAGTAATGATCGTTTGATGTTTAGGGACTAAACTGTAAATAAAACCTTTACAGATGAGTCCCTGGCCGAAAAAAAAGAAAAAGAAAAATCCTATCGAACGAACGTTCACTACAGAACCCTACAGAACGAAAGCCGTTCACTACAGAGGACTAACGGGCGAACGATCTCTAATTAAATTAACCTAAAACAATAAACCGTTTAACAGAAAACCGAAGGGAAAAACCGGGTCGGGTTTTGTGCGTGTTTTTTTACCGGTTCGTGCGGTTCGTTGGTTTTACGAAAAAACCGGCAGGCTTGCGGTCGGCGGCGAGTCCGGCAGCGGCGGTTGCGGGCTTTGGGCGGCGGCGGCTCCAGGCGGGGACGGCGTGCGGCGCGGGG
>NC_041388.1:215844945-215847716 GCF_002162155.2 Triticum dicoccoides
GGCGCGGCGTGGATCTGGCAGTGGCGGCGGTGAGATGCGGGAGGGGTGGCGCGGCGCGGCAGGGGGAGAGGGGCGGCGGAGCTGCGGCTTTATAGGGGGGGTCGGCCTCGGTGCGTGGAGAAGGGGGCAGGGGGAGGCCGAGGTGGGCACGGCGGCGTAGCCAAGGCGGAATCGGCGGCGTGCAGCGGCGGGAGTCCGCCCGAGCTCGGGGACAAGCGGGGCGCGACGCTGGGCCGGCTGGCTGGGCTTCGGCCCAGTTGGCTCAGCCTGGCGCGGGGAAAGTTTTTTTTTCTTTTTTTTACAGACACTTCAAAATGAAATAAATCCGAATAAAAATAAAATAACCTAGGCATATAATATATCAAAATTTTCAGAAAAAGAATTTCTACAACGTGGACATTTTTCTAGCATTAAATAAAATACACACAAATTCAGATAATTCAAAGAGTGCTACTGGTCTAATAAAATCCAATAAAAATCATTTTAGAAATACAAGAATGAATTCAAATTTATTTATCTCCAATTTTCTGATGTAGGGAATCATGTTACCCTATTTTCCCTATATTTTATTTTTGGAGAAAAATAATTTGAATAAAACTCAAATAACTCCAAATGGAAAATAAATTCAAAAAGACTTTGAATTTGATCCTTTGAAACTACCAACTCATATTTCATATAATTTGAAGAAGTCATTTTATCTCCTCTCGTGAAAATCATTGAGTTGCATAAAGTTTCAGAATTGGAAATATTTTCCAAATGAAATTCAAATATTTTCAACACCCCTTGTCATTTAAATAATGGAAGAAGTCATGTCATCTTCTCTCCTGGGTTTTGTATTTGAAAAGAATTTGAATTCATGGAGATCTAAATTAAAAAAAATGAAAGTTTGGGAAAGTCCTTTTATTCCCTCTCGTTTAACTTTCAAAAGGTTTCGAATTCACTCATTTTCAGACAATCAATCAAACAATCAATCAATCTATCTATTTATTATAACATTCCAAATTTTAGAATTTTGGGATGTTACATAACGAACCTTACACCTCGTCTGAAAAGTCTGCAACATAATACGTTGCAGCCCAAAAACGGGTCAGCACATGGAATATGCTAGCAATTTAACACAGTAGAGCAGGAACAGAATAATGCTATCACTACATGCATATTTGGCTGGTGGAAAGCTCTATGGTTACAGTTTTGCGAAAAGCCAATTTTTTCCTACAACAAAGGAATAGATTTTATTTAACTATCATGATAGTTGAAACATCATTGAGAAGGTTCCTCCAACTCAATCCCAATTAAAGTGATTAGCAACCCAACAATATTAATTAAGAGTGATGAGATACATGTGATAATCCAAGTACTAGATACTCAAGAATTGTCCATAACCGGGGACACGGCTAACCATGATTAGTTTGTACACTCTGCAGAGGTTTGCGCACTTTTCCCCACAAGACTCAATCGCCTCCGTTTGATTTCTCGCACTACATGGTGTTTGAGAAACGGATGACCGAGACATAGTCTTTCAGAAACATTAACTCTCTACTCCGGACAGACCATACCAAATCTACATCCCACTACCTGTTGATCTGCCTCTTCAAGAGCTTCACGTAACTTACTCAACTATGCTAGAGCCCATAATAGCTTGTGGCTGCACATGGAAGTTTCTAGCATGAATCATCTCAGTTCCCTTTGAGCCTGGGTGGCGGTCCATAGGAAGATCACACGGGTACTCCGGGGTTTCCAAATAAATACAGGCAACACTGGGTACTCCAGGTGCCTCAATCCACCCAGATGTTTGATTAAGTTGCCACCTTAAGTTGAACCATTAATTAAGAAGCTCACATATGTCATGTATTTCACTCAAACCCAAACCACGTCTATGAGCATAGCATAGCATAGTATATATAAGCAACGCGTAGAGTAACTCCCAAGGGTTTGAATGTAACAGGGCAATAGGTTCTACCTCATCGACTACTTCCCAACCCACAAGTTAATAACATCCTAATCATGCAATGTTTGAGGATTGAGACTAATGCATAAAAACTGGGTGATAAAAGGGATATGATCAAAGTGTTACTTGCCTTGCTGACGATCTGCGAAACCTAGGGACTCGTAGTAGCACGCTTCGCACTCCGGGTGTTCTATCGCAAGCAAACAATAGCATAGATAAGTAACAAGCAACGATGCACAAGCAAAACTCAAACAAAAGAGGTTGACCAGAAGTTTCAACTTAAGAACTCCAGTTCGCAAAAAGAATCAAATCAAATGGAGCAACGAAACTCAAACGGCGAAAGAAAGAAGCTTCGTTTACTAATCTGAAACTAGGTCAAATTTTATAGTAGAGAAAACTTGTTTGAGTTGGTTAAGAGGAAAGAGGGTTTCGAGACAAAACTCCAGGCGCTTGAATCGCCTGATTCCGACTAACGAGCGAAAATAAAAACAGAAACTAAGATTGGATCAGAAATCGCGATCAGAGAAAATCGCGGAATAAATCCGATAAAAGAAAACTGACGAACAGACTAACGAACGAGCGTTCGTTGAATGTTTCTAACGGGCGAAGAACTGTTCATTAAAACGATCCTTCGGACGAACGTCCGCTAAATAGAAGAACCAAGAAAAACCGGCGAATCCTAAAAAAATGGATCTAGGGTTCTAAAAAACCGGTCGGTCTTTATAAAAAACCGGCGGCGGGGCGCGGCGGCTACCTCCGGCGAGAGGTCCGGCGGGGCGGCGGCTTAGGGGGCGGCGGTGCTCGATGGTAGTAGGCGGCGGCG
>NC_041388.1:215848149-215891220 GCF_002162155.2 Triticum dicoccoides
GGCGCGTGCGGCGGTGGTGTGGTGGGGTGTTGGGGGCGGGGTGGCGGCGTATATAAGGGCGGGGCGGGGCGGCTTGGAGGAGGTGGCAAGACGCGGCGGCGAAGAGGAGTCCGGCTCGGACTCCTAGTCCGAGTCGGCGGCGGCGGCGCTCGCGGGGAAGGCGGCGGCGGCGGCCTGGCGCGGCTGGGCCTTAGGCCCAGTCGGCGCGGGAACCTCTTTTCTTTTTAAATAATTTCGCCGACTGAAATAAATCCTAAAAAATAAAAATAAAAATCTAAAAATGCCAAAATAAATTTTCACCATCTAAATAAAATATTTAGAACAGCATGAACATTTTCTTGGCCCTAAAATGCAATTTTGGAAAAAGTGCAATTTTTTTCTAATGCAAACAAAATTGCAATACAATTCAAATAAAACAATTATTTGGTTTTAATATTTTTCCTCCAATATTTCAATTATCTTGGAGAAGTCATATTATCTCCTCTCATATATTTTAGTGTGAAATATTTTTGGACAGAAAATAATTAAAACCAAAAATCCACGTTTTCAAGATTTGATGGAGATCAAATTTGAAAACCGGGAAATCCCCAACTCTCTCCGAGGGTCCTTGAGTTGCTTAGGATTTCAAGGATCGCGAGACGAAATGCGAATAAAATATGATATGCATGGATGACTATGTATAACATTCCAAATTGAAAATTTGGGATGTTACAATGACTTGAGCATTTATTGTCATATTCCTTTGCATGATCTTAAGATAGCTAGCATGATATTTTCATGGCTTGTACATTTTTTGATGTCATTGCTACGCTAGATCATTGGACATCCCGGTACACCGCCGGAGGCATTCATATAGAGTCATATCGTTGTTCTAGTATCGAGTTGTAATATCGAGTTGTAAGTAAATAAAAGTGTGATGATCATCATTATTAGAACATTACCCCAGTGAGGAAAGGATGATGGAGACTATGATTCCCCCACAAGTCGGGATGAGACTCCGGACGAAAAAATAAAAAAAAGAGAAAAGAGAAAGGCCAAAAAAGAGAAGGCCCCACAAAAATAAAAAAGTAAATAAAAAATGAGAGAAAAGGAGAGAAGGGGCAATGTTACTATCCCTTTGCCACACTTATGCTTCAAAGTAGCACCATGTTCTTCATATAGAGAGTCTCTTGAGTTATCACTTTCATATACTAGTGGGAATTTTCATCATAGAACTTGGCTTGTATATTCCGATGATGGGCTTCCTCAAACGCCCGAGGTCTTCATGAGCAAGCAAGTTGGATGCACACCCACTTAGTTTCAGTTTGAGATTTCATACACTTATAGCTCTAGTGCATCCATTGCATGGCAATCCCTACTCACTCACATTGATATCTATTGATGGGCATCTCCATAGCCCGTTGATACGCCTAGTTGATGTGAGACTATCTTCTCCTTTTTGTCTTCTCCACAACCTCCACCATCATATTCTATTCCACATATAGTGCTATATCCATGGCTCACGCTCATGTATTGCGTGAAAGTTGAAAAAAATTGAGAACATCAAAAGTATGAAACAATTGCTTGGCTTGTCATCGAGGTTGTGCATGATTTGAATATTTTGTGTGGTGAAGATGGAGCATAGCCAAACTATATCGTTTTGTAGGGATGACTTCCTTTGGCCATGTTATTTTGAAAATACATGATTGCTTTATTAGTAGGCTTGAAGTATTACTGTTTTTATGTCAAATGATAGACTATTGCTTTGAATCACTCGTATCTTAATATTCATGCCATGATTAGATATGTGATCAAGATTATGCTAGGTAGCATTCCACATCAAAAATTATCTTTTTTATCATTTACCTACTCGAGGACAAGCAGGAATTAAGCTTGGGGATGCTGATACGTCTCCGTCGTATCTATAATTTTTTATTGTTCCATGCCAATATTCTACAATTTTCATATACTTTTGGCAACTTTTTATACTCCCTCCGTTCCTTGATATAAGGTGTATAGATTTTTGAGATTTTTTTCGAAATATAAGGTGTATTGCCTTGCACCACTTGTTTGGATAACTTTTTAAGGGATTTGATTACATTTCCTTACATAGGGCAAGCTCCTCTATTTTCTTATGTCAATTACTCAGGTGTAGTCTCGCCCAAAACTTGTGAAATTTTCCCTCCACATGCGTTCTTTAATTTTCGTGCCAAAAACTATACACCCTATATATAGGAATGGAGGGAGTACTATTTTTTGGACTAACATATTGATCCGGTGCCCAGTGTCAGTTCCTGTTTGTTGCATGTTTTTGTTTCGCAGAATATCCATATCAAACGGAATCCAAACGGGATAAAAACCGACGGAGATTTTTTTTGGAATATATTTTGGGAAGAAAAATCCACGCGAGACGATGCCCGAGGGGGCCACGAGGCAGGGGGGCACGCCCCAGGGGGCAGGCGCGCCCCTGACCCTCGTGGCAACCCCGTAAGGCGGTTGGTGCCCTTATTTCTCTGCAATAAAGCTAATATCCGGATAGAGATCGTGTTAAAATTTTAGCCCAATCGAAGTTATGGATCTCCGGGAATATAAGAAACGGTGAAAGGGAAGAATCTGAGAACGCAGAAACAGAGAGAGATAGAGAGATAGATCCAATCTTGGAGGGGCTCTCGCCCCTCCCATGCCATGGAGGCCAAGGAACAGAGGGGAAACCCTTCTCCCATCTTGGGAGGAGGTCAAGGAAGAAGAAGACGAAGGGGCCCCCTCTCCCCTTCTCTTCCGGTGGCGCCGAAACGTTGTCGTGGCCATCATCATCACCGCAATCTTCACCAACAACTTCACCGCCATCATCACCAACTCTTCCCCCATCTATGTAGTGGTGTAACATCTCTCTTACCCGTTGTAATCTCTACTTAAACATGGTGCTCAACGCTATATATTATTTCCCAATGATGTATGGCTATCCTATGATGTTTGAGTAGATCCGTTTTGTCCTATGGGTTATTTGATGATCGTGATTGGTTTGAGTTGCATGTTTTATTATTGGTGTTGTCCTATGGTGCTCTCCATGTCATGCAAGCGTGAGGGATCCCGCCTATAGGGTGTTGCAATACGTTCATGATTCGCTTATAGTGGGTTGCGTGAGTGACTGAAACACAAACCCGAGTAAGGGGTTTGTTGCGTATGGGATAAAGAGGACTTGATGCTTTGATGCTATGGTTGGGTTTTACCTTAATGATCTTTAGTAGTTGCGGATGCTTGCTAGAGTTCCAATCATAAGTTCATATGATCCAAGTAGAGAAAGTATGTTAGATTATGCCTCTCCCTCATATAAAATTGCAATAATGATTACCGGTCTAGTTATCGATTGCCTAGGGACAAATAACTTTCTCGTAACAAAAAGCTCTTTACTAAAACTAACTTAGTTGTGTCTTTATCTAAACAGCCCCTACTTTTTATTTGTGCGCTCTTTATTATCTTGCAATCCTATCCAACAACACCTACAAAGTACTTCTAGTTTCATACTTGTTCTAGGTAAAGCGGACGTCAAGCGTGCGTAGAGTTGTATCGGTGGTCGATAGAACTTGAGGGAATATTTGTTCTGCCTTTAGCTCCTTGTTGGGTTTGACAATCTTACTTATTGAAAACTGTTGCGATCCCCTATACTTGTGGGTTATCAGTGTCACTTGGGAACCTCTGTGAAGATTGTGGAGTTGAACCAAGGAGTTTATAAGGGCAAGGAGATCGCCTACTTCGTGAAGATCTACCCAAGTGAGGCAAGTCCTTCGTGGGCGATGGCCATGGTGGGATAGACAAGGTTGCTTCTTCGTGGACCCTTCGTGGGTGGAGCCCTCCATGGAGTCGTGCAACCGTTACCCTTCATGGGTTGAAGTCTCCGTCAATGTGGATGTATGATAGCACCACCTATCGGAACCAAGCCAAAAATCTCCGTGTCTACATTGTGTTTGCCTTCTCCAAACCCTTCCCTTTACCTTCATATGCCATGTTTTACTTTCCGTTGCTACATTCTTAGAATTGCATGTGTAGGTTGATTGCTTGACCTGTGCTAAGTTGCTAAAATCTGCCAAGACTTAAAATTGGGAAAAGGCTAGATTTTTATTTGGTCAAGTAGTCTAATCACCCCCCCCCTCTAGACCTACTTTAGATCCTAAAGAATGCTGCACTGGATTGTGTGCAATTTTGATCGCACTCTCATTGTCGCACAATAGAGGAATCTTCTTGGCCTTGATGCCATAATCCTTCAGAGTCTGGTTCATCCATAATAACTAAGTGCAACACACGCCAACAGCAATATATTCGGCCTCAGCCGTAGAGAGAGAGACACACACACAACAATTCTGCTTCCTTGATGACCAACATACCAAAGATCTACTGAGGAAATGGCATGTCCCGAAGTAGATTACCTGTCAACCCAGTCACCTGCATAATCTGAGTCTGAATATCCAACGAGATCAAACTGTGCTCCCTTAGGATACCATAAACCTAAGGTGGGGGTGTGAGCCAAATATCTCAGAATACGCTTGACCACTTGGTGATGCAATTCTTTCGGTGCAGCTAGGAAACGAGCACACATACAAAAACTCAACATAATATCAGGTATGGATGCACATAGGTAGAGTAAAGAACCAATCATCGAACAATAAGCTTTCTGATCGTAAACTTTACCGTACACATTTGTGTCTGGATGACCATTCATGGGCATTGGAGTTTTGTAGCCCTTCAGTTTGCAATCTTGCATTTTAAACTTATTCGGACAGTCTCTCAGATATTTCCACTTAGATATGAAAATTTCGTTGTCTTGTTGACGTATTTGCAGTCTGAGAAAGAACTTAAGTTCACCCATCTTAGACATTTGATATTTCTCGGGCATCATTCTCCCGAACTCCATGCTGCAAGCATTGTTAGTACAACTGAAAATAATATCATCCACATAAATTTGACACAAGGATAGATCACCATCAATAGCACGAGTGAAAAGAGTGGAATTAGTGGATCCTGGCTTGAACCCTTTGTTGAGCAGAAACCTCTTCGAGGGGCTTGCTTCAGCCCATATAGAGCCTTTCTCAACCTGAAAACTTTGTTAGGAAACTGAGGATTTTCAAAGCCAGGTGGCTTCCTAACATATACTTCCTCATCAATTTCACCATTAAAGAAAGCACTTCTTAGATCCATTTGATAAAGCATGATGTCATTATAGTTTGCATAAGCGACAAGAATATGAATTGCCTCAATGCGAGCAACATGAGCATATGTTTCACCTAAATCAATAGATTCTACCTGTGTATACCCTTGATCGACAAGACGAGCTTTTTTCTCACAACAATGCCATTTTCATCTTGCTTATTTCAGAATATCCATTTTGTGCCGATGATATTGTGCTTCTTAGGATTTGGTTTGTCGACCAAATCCCATACATCATTCAATTCGAATTGCACCAACTCTTCTTGCATGGCATTCATACAATCGGGATCATTCATGGCTTCCTCATACTTGGTAGGTTCTGTCAATAAGACAAAAGAGAAACTGCCATAGTAGTTATCCAAACGAGTGCGAGAACGAGTTGTGGGTCGATAACCTGGATTCTCAAGATCTTCGAGAAGTAATGCAGGGTCAACTTGATTAGCCACTCGTGGGTGAGGATTTCCATCTTGATGATCATTTTCATTTTCCTCAGCATCAGCATCGGGATGAGCATTTGTGTCGCCATTTTCATCAGGATTGCCATTTGTGTTCGGAGTGGCATTTTCTTTGACAGTGGCTTGGCGTGTGCTGCTTCAAGTCATGGGGGCATCATCATCGAAAGTGTCAGGTACATTTCCTTCATCTGGCCTGACTCTCCCAATGGCCATTTGCCAAATAGCATCCGAAATCGGTGGTTCATCTATCACATTAGGCACGTGCTCCTTTTGGGAGCTGTTAGATTCATCAAACCGCACATTTACTATTTCCATAACTTTCTCGTGGTGAGAGTTATAGACACGATAAGTATGCGAGTTAGAGCCATAACCAAGAAGAAACCCTTCATGTGCCTTAGGTGCAAACTTGGAATTATGATTCATGTCATGAATATAGCAAGGGGCACCAAAAACACGTAAATAAGAAACATTTAGTTTCTTGCCAGTGATGAGCTCATATGAAGTTTTCTTAAGGAATTTGTGAAGATAAACAAGATTCACAACATGGCAAGCAGTGTTAATAGCATCAGCCCAGAAGCGAATAGGAGTTTTATACTCACTAAGCATTGTTCTCGCCATCTCGATGAGAGTTCTATTCTTTCGCTCAACAACTCCATTCTTTCGCCATTTGCCTCTCGTTTTCCTCTCCCCCACTTCATAAAAATTTGTCATTTTATTCGCCCTCTTTTTCGTTCGCCTTTTTCTTGTCAGATCTCTTGTTTGCTATATGTACTTGTGTTACCATGTGCCATCTATTTGCTTGCATCTTTGCTTGCCAAAAATTTGTTGATATGGATCCTCATCTACTTGCTAATGTTTTCAAAATATCCAATTATGATGAACCAATTGCTAGTGAATTGAGTTCACTAGATTATATTTATGAAGTTTTGTTTGAGATTTATGAATCCGAAAATTGTGATGAAGTGTTAAAAGAAGGAATTTATAAAGTGATTCATGATAGCTCCTTGAATGAAAAGCATGATTACAATGATGTTATTATAAATTCTGTTAATGTTAATCTTGCTAATAATATGCAAAACCCCAAGCTTGGGGATGCTAATTTTGATATGTCCACTACTTATTGCAATGATCACGATTGGGGTGACTCTTCTTATCATCTTGAAAACTTATTTATGCCTCATGATGAATATGTCATTGATAATAATGTTTGCAATAATATTGAAAGTGGGTTTGGAAGAGTGTCAACTTTAGGTAAAAATAATCCCACATATTTGGAGAGTGCTCAATCTTATGATTTTTTGATAAAAGTGGGCATGGAGAGGCCATGAATTTATTTGATAATCCCACTATTTTGGAAGAGTGTCAACTTTGCATGCATGTGGATAGTGAAGAGAAAATTATATATGATAGCTATATTATTGAATTTGATTATGATCCTACATGTAATTATTATGAGAAAGGAAAATATGGTAGTAGAAATTTTCATGTTATTGAATGTCCTCTCGTTATGTTGAGATTGTCTATGTTTTATTCCTCTCCTTTGCATATGCTAGATATTTCTTGTCTTGACAATTTGTTTTCCTATAAAATTCCTATGCATAGGAAGTATGTTAGACTTAAATGTGTTTGTCACATGTTTCATGATGCTCTCTTTGTGTTTCAATTATTATCTTTTGTGCGAGCATCATTGAAATCTTGTGGCTAGCTAGGGGCATAAAACAATAGCGCTTGTTGGGAGGCAACCCAATGAATACAATTTATTTTTGTATTTTTTATTTCTGTTCTTGAGTGTTTGAACAATTATGCTACTGTTATGATTGTGTTTTTTGTGTTTTAATTAGTGTTTGTGCCAAGTAAAGCCTTTAGGATCTTGTTGGATGATAGTTGATTTGATCTTGCTGAAAAACAGGAACTTTTGCACCCAGAAAAATATTTTTTGTTTTTAATAGAAGCGCGATAAAATATTGGTTTTTCTTGAAGAAGATTAATATACAAATTTCTCACATTGTCCTAATTTTTCAGAATTTTTCGAGCTATAGAAGTATTCGAAATCTCCAGATTGCTACAGACTGTTCTGTTTTTGACAGATTCTGTTTCCTTTGCGTTGTGTGCTTGTTTTGAAGATTCTATGGTTTTCTTTGAAGAGTTTTTTCCATAGAAAAGTTGGAATACAGTAGATATAATGCAAAAAATAAAATATGAATGGGTTTGAAACAATACTTATAGTAGTGATCTGCTTTCTTATACTAACGGATCTCATGAAGGTTTTGTTGAGTTTTGTGTGATTGAAGTTCTCAAGTTTTGGGTGACTTTACGATGTATGAAGGAATAAGGATTAGAAAAAGCCTAAGCTTGGGGATTCCCATGGCACCCCAAGATAATATTCAAGAAGTATCAAGCAACTAAGCTTGGGGATGCCCCCGAGTGGCATCCCCTCTTTCTTCTAACAACCATCGGTATTTTACTTGAAACTATATTTTTATTCGTCACATATTATGAGTTTGCTTGGAGCGTCTTGTATGATATGATTCTTTGCTTGTTTTGCTTTCTGTTTTTAGTCATAAATCTTTGCTGGACACACCTATTTGAGAGAGCCAAATTTATGCCATGACTTGTTAGAATTTCTCTCTATCCTTCACTTAAATATTTATGAGCTATGGAATTGCTCTAGTGCTTCACTTATATCTTTTTGAGCATGGTGTGCTTTAGTATTTTTGAAGAAATTCTCTCATGCTTCAGATTTATTTGAGAGTTAGTAAAAAAATTAAGAAATTCTCTCTTGCTTCACTTAAATTATTTTTAGAGAATAAAAATTGTTATGCTCATGTTCTTCTCTTAGATTTGTTTGAGATATCAAAAGCAACATATGAAACTAGTCCCAAAGTGATAGATATCCAAGGAGGATATAATAAAAACTTTCATGAAGACCATTGGACAAAATAAACTTCATTCCTTGTAATAGTTTTGATATATGTCGATATAATATGTGAGTCATGTTGATGAGTAATTATGCTTTAGTAAGAATATTGGTGTTAAGGTTTGTGATTCCCTATGCAAGCACGAAAGTCTATAGTTATGCAATGAAATTACATCCTACTTGTGGTGCATTATTCGGTGTTAGTTATGCTTAATGCTCGCTTATGAGATTTTTCATTTCTTGGTTGGTCGCTTCTCAATCTTTTGCTAGCCTTCATTTTGCACTAAGTATGATCACTACTTGTGCATACAAAACCCTTTAAACTAATTTTGCCACATGAGTCCACTATACCTACCTATATGCGGTATTCTTTTGCCGTTCTAAGAAAATTTGTATGTGCCATCTCTAATTTCCAAAATAAACTTCTCTCTTGTGTGCTTGTACCGCTCATGCAACGGTAGGGGGTGGCTGATATATTTCCATGCTAGATGTGTTATTCTCAAGATGAGTGTTTATTCATTTGTCATTGCACGAGAGTACGGCAAAGGTATTAGGGATATCCAGTCCTGAAATGAAAAATGAATTTACTTTATGTTGTCAAATAATAAATTCCTTGGAAGGTGTTGGTATGGAAGGCACTCATGGATACGGTTAGCCATGGAAAGTGAAAGTATAGTGGAAAAGGGAATAAACTTTATTTTCTGTTTGGGAACCGCCTATGATATATCTAGCATGGAAAGTACTGGGAACTACTCGATCATTTTCTTTGACAGGAAAAGCATGCCACCCAAAATGTTTTATCTCTATCTTTTTCGCTTTGAGCTCTGGCACCTCTACAAATCCCTACTTCCCTCCGCGAAGGGCCTTTCTTTTTACTTTATGCAAATTTTATTTTTTTTATTTGAGTCTCCATCTTCTCTTATAAAGCAGCAACTAAGGGGCACTATGATCATACTTGAGCATTGGGTGTAGCTAATATGCAAGTGTGTTTCATGAATGGGTCAATGATTGAGCATAATGGGCTAGGGATAACTTGCTTTAGCGTTGATATTTTGAAAGACATGGTTGCTTGTTGATATGCTTGAGTATTAAAGTTCTCATTTCAAAACTAGACTATTGCTTTGAACCATATAAAAGTCCAATTATCCATGCTATAAAAGAAAGAATATGTGATGCACATGTTAGGCTACCGTAGCTATGCTGCATCATCCCTTCCCCTTTGGGGAAATACCGACGTAGTTCAAGCCGCATCAGTGCTCGAGTCGCTGAGGGAGCTTCTAGTGCCCACATGGTAGACGAGAAGAACTTCCACCCCAATAAGCCCAAAAACAACAAGAACAAATCTCAGGGGAAAGGCAAGTTTGATGCAAAGAACAAGCCGTCACATCGACTAACTTCAATAAGAATTCTCATAAGAAGGGGAAGGGACACAAACCTCAATTTTTGTAGAACCACACAAAATTACATGGCTGCATCTACTTGCTGTCAGCTAACCTCATGGTGCTCCAGGTATTCCTACATTCGTAGCTAGGTACAATGACCAGTGAAAGATGAAATAAGCTTATTTGTATGTTGACTTACTGATTGTTGTGTGGAACGATCCTGTCATGGAATTGTCACGGCAGATGTCCTAGCAAAAGGACTTAGTCGTAGGGCCATCGCAACTAGGAAGCTTAAAGGGGTTAATCGGGCCAAAGGACACGAGAGGTTTTATACTAGTTCGGCCCCTTAGGATGAAGGTAAAAGCCTACATCTAGTTGTGTTGGAATTGCTGGGGTTTCAATCACCAAGAGGCTAATCCACCGGCTTAGCTCTCGATCTCTTGTTTCTTGCCCTAAGCCGCCACCGGGTCATCCCCTTATATACACGAGCTAATGCCTGGCGGCCTACAGAGTCCCGACCGACTCATAAAGCATGTCCGGCTCGGTGACTTCTTTTACATGCCTTTCCTTACAAGTCTTTCTTTACATACGGCGGTTTACAATATTGGGCCTTAAGCCGCCTCTGGGCTTAGGCCTTCTATAAATCTTAATAAACTATCACCTTGAATGTTTATTGGGCTTCCTTTGTGACCCGTCATTGGGACTGACCCGGCCCCTCCTGGGCGGGTCATAACTGATAGCTATATCCCCAACATTAGGCCCCAGGTTGACTTTGAACTTTGTTCTTTGTCAATCTTCAATACTTAGAAAAAATCCATCTTCCTTTCTTCACAGAAATTTTTATAACCCGCCATGACGTCATTTTCTGAAAACACAAAAAACCATTGTGATGTCATCTCTCAATGGATCTTTATTATTTAATGCCTTCCAAGAATCGAGGCGTCCGTTTAGTTGGATAATCATCATTCGGGTCTCCTTGATTTTCACGCCCGCCTGTTCGCTTACTCCCTTATAAATAGGCACGCCCCGGTCTTCCTCATTCTTCTCTCTCCTTCGTCTTCCTTCTCTCGCAATCTCTGCTGCTGCTCGAGCTCCGCCGCCGCCAGAGAGCCTCTCACCTCCGTCGACCTCGGCCGCTGCATCGACCGGAATCAGTCCAGAAAAACGGCGGCGACCTTCCGTGGAAGCTCTGTGGCTATAAGCGTTTCCCTTCTTGCCCCTTAGATCTACATTAGGGCTTTCTAGGTTTCTGCATGTTCTTTGTAGTTCATCGCAGTTTCTCCATAGTTCTTCCCTGCAGCCTCTTCTTGATCCAAAAGGAGATACATGTTTGTGCAGTAGTTGTTTTGTGCTTGCTCTTGACACTAGTAGATCCCTTTTCCCAATATAAAGGCCTCATTAGGACTTACAAACTCATCTGCGCTAAACTTTTAGGTATAGAATTTTTTCCATTTTGAATAGCCATTTGATCTGGAATAATATCAAGCAATTTGGGAAACTTGTTTGTCTCAACACTTAGCTGAATTTGCTTTCTCAAATATCTGTAGTCATGGCGGCTTATTGTGCCGGCTTACTTTTCCTTATATGACATTAGCCCTTACTTAAGCCGCCATTACTCCCCTGTATCATCATCATTTACTTTCACCATTGTCATTGAATTAAGCCGGTATGTTGCTTTCTTTTCAGTTCGTCTTTTGAACATCATGCCGTCCAAAGCACCAATTGTCTGCAACTGGGTTCCCTCAACAGTCACTGAGGACAATCTGAAGGAATTATTTACCATAGGTTTTTTGCCAGGGAAGAATGTTATGTCCTACCGTGCGCCTGACCCGGACGAGGAATGGCCCAATCCAAAAGATGGTGAAGTTATCGTCTTTTTTGATCACATGAACCGTGGCTTTTCCCCACCCGGCTCAAAGTACTTCAGAGATGTCCTCCATTTTTTCAAGCTCCACCCTCAAGACATCGGGCCTAATTCCATATCCAATATCTGCAACTTCCAAGTTCTCTGCAAGGTGTACCTTCAAGAAGAACCGGCTATGGAACTCTTTAGAGAGTATTTTTATCTGAACCGCCAAAATGAGTGCACCAATGGCCCTAGCCTAGAACTTGGAGGTATCTCAATTCAGCATCGACAAGGCGCCGTCTTCCCCCTAATAGTCTTGTTGAGTCATCCCAAGGACTAGAATCAGACTTGGTTCTATTGTCAAGACACTTCACCAGCAAATGAGCATCCACTGTCAGGTTATCGTGCAGAGTGTCTTGACTCCAAATTTGCACTCCCTGACAAGATCACTGCCGCTGAACACAAGAAGCGGATACCATCCATTAAAAGGATTAACGCTTTATTGGGGAACGGCTTAACCGGAGTTGACTTAACCCGTTACTGGGTTGCGTGGCGGGTCATCCCTCTAAGCCGCCGATCCAAACTGATGTACGAATATGGTGGAGGCCCGGCTGACTCTCTTCGTCACAGCTCTGTTCAATTAACGGAAGAACATATTGTTTCAATGTCAACTCTTCTGGTGAACGGTAAATACGAAGACTGCAGTAAAGTCGGATTAAACCCTTTCTGCAAGCTTAACCGGGTGCTAGAGCTAAAGAACCTCTGCTCTCTTCCTCTTTGCATTTTCTCAGTTGTTTTATATACTTGCATGACCTTTCATCTTGCTTCTTTGTTTATAGGCCAAATCTGATTTCTGGAAAGCCAAGTACGATCACGAAGCCGCCAAGAAAGCCAGAGCCGCCGCCATAACCGCCAAGAAGACGACCCGGAGATCTAAGAAAAAGAAGAAAAGCACCGCTGAAGATCTGTTGAAGCTTGATGACGATACTTCTGAGTCGGAGGTAGCCCTTGACTCCCTTGGCTAGCTTTTTAACAATCTTATTAACACTGATAATTGCCAGGACGACACGGGGGCCAGTCAGGTCGTGGAAGAAGAGGTAACTATTTCCTCTGACTAAGCCCATTTGCCAAGACAGAAACTTTGAGTTGTAACCCGGAAAGTAAGGTTTTCACACCCTTTGGCCTATCTGGACCCTCATTTTCTTTTGAAAAAGCAGCAACACGAGAACCACCGTCAGGCCTGAAACGTCGATGAACCGCTTGCTGTTCTTCAACAAAACTCCTCAAAAGCGCCAGAATGAGATTTATTCCTTCGCTTTTTACTTTCCATTAATGGATCTTCTCCCTTGTATTATTAACTTTATTTTATCTTTGCAGGAGGTGTCCCGCTCTTCTCGCGACTCATCTCAAACTCAATTCCTGACCTTTAAGACTGCCCCTGGGTAAGGAAGAAATCATCTTTCCTCCGTGTCTTTCAAACAGCTTTTTTATACTGACTGTTTCATAATATCTTTCTTAGTGGCCAAGCCAAGTCCAAGAAGGCCAAGGTGACTAGGCAGGCGGAAGACCCGCCAGTTCTTGCACCTGAACCGGCCATGCCACCTTCTCCCCCTCAGACGGAAGCACCAGAAGACCCGGCTGTCAATACTCAATCAGATCCTCCTGAGCCGCCAGCTGACGCTACCATTGTTAATCCTTCTGCTACCGGACCATCCTACTCAGCCAACCCGCCATCGCTGTCTGCCCAGGATGTTCTGAGCATTGGAAGCCGCTTTGTTGAGCTGGGGAATCCCACCGTGTTGGCTCGTCACACGGCTAAACAAGAGGCTTTGGAGAGACAAAAAGTGTGTTTTGACATTTCTCATTATGGTCATCTGAACTCCAACAACATATTGTCCGGCTATCTGAGCCATGTGCACTCCAGTCATGACTCAGAAATCGAAATGGTCAAGCAGTTGTAGCTGAAGTATGAGGTATGCTCTTCCGGCTTACTTATATTCTACCAGCCCCCAAGTCTTCAGATTATGATAAAACCTTGAATGATCTGTAGACTTATGATATAGGCTAAAGCTTTACCTTTAGATATTTCTGGAGTCCAATAAAATAGAATAAACTTCACCGGTAGTCCCCAAGGGCCGGTTCACTTGACCATAAATGAGCCGGTACTTTGAATTTCATAACTGTCTTATGCCGAACTCAACAAATATTGTAGTCCGGCTTACTTTGAGATACTTGCTGAATATCATACATTAGCCCCCAAGTGCCAAGTGTTGTTACTTTGTAAAGTACTTGGGACTTGAAGTATAGTAGAGTCATAAAAAATTGTTTTGGCATACATTAGCCCCCAAGTGTCAAGTGGTTTTGCAGTGCAAAGTACTTGAGACTTGAATCTTGACTCTTGGACTTTAATTGAAACCTTGACACACCTGTGTATGTTTTGTAGAATGCCTTATCTGAACTGAGCTCGCAATTAACTGATGCGAAGACCCGGCTGGCGGATCAGGAGGCAGAAATCAAGTCTGCTGACTCCAAACTGCAATTAAGTCTTGCTGAGACGGAGACATTGAGAACCAACTTGACCGCCAAGAAGAAAACCTGGGCTGAAGAGAAAACGATGTTGACACAACGCGCTAAAAAAGCTGAAGTAGCTCTTGAAGAGGTTACTATGGAGCTGACCGGATTAAAAGACCGGGTGTCGCAGATGGTTTCCGCCATCTTTGGTACGTCATCTGTACTGATCTTTTGTACCTTCTGCTGACCCGGAATATAAATCGCTAGCTGACCCTTTGTGCACAAAATATGTGCAGGCCCACAAAGCAAGAATCTGAGCCAAGACAACGTGACTAAACAAAAGGCGGTCTATACCTTAGTGGAGCAGTTGTACATTGGCGCACAACGGGCACTTGCCGCTATCTCACCTGCCAATCAAGGACCCAACCGGCTCAGTGATGTCTTGAAAAAGTTGTCAATCTTACCCGCCAGGTTCCAAGAAGTCAAGCGATCATGTGCCAGAGCCGGAGCTTTGACTGCCCTGAGCCGCTCCAAGGCTTGGGTGCCAGATCTAGACCCTGCGGATGTAGCCAGAGGGTACCCCACGGTGAAAGAAGATGGGTCTCTATTTGAACAGGATGACTTCGTTGCTTGCGTGAGGGAGGTGCGACCTCAGGCCACCATTCTCGGAGATGAAACAAATATCGATAAATACAAGCCGGGTTTTGATTTGGAAAATAAGAAGATGGCGACTCCTTCCTACAAAGTGACAGACCTTATCCCGCCAGTTCGTCAACACACTTTCGCTCCAGAGGTTGATCCGGCTGGATTGATTGATGATGAATCAGAGTTCGTTGCTGTGAACGGCTTTGATTGGTCCAATCCCAGCTTTCAATTGATAGAAGGAGGTGAACTGGCGAGGGAAGAGTGAGCACCATCCTTGTGGGATTTAAGAAGCCTTGTAATAGAATTAGCTTTGAAACACTACATATTTTGCCTATGCCATCATGCATAAAACGCCGTGTGTGACTATGTGCTTCCTAATTTCAATATGTGCATCACAGTCATGGTTATCCTTGTAATATTTCCACTCTGTTCCTGTAACAAAAAGGAAATACTTGCTTGGCGGTTTAACACCGAACGGGTCAGAAGACCCGGTTCATGAACAAAAGCCTTATCATAGTAGATAAGCAGAACTAAACGTAAAGATAAAACAGGTTTGAAATAACCTTGGAGTAACACATAAAGAAACTGTTCATAAACAACAGTCATACCTGTATCTTCGACCTCTGGACCACCGGTTTATATGACCCGGCTGGTGAGGCTGATGATCCAGTCCTTTTTTGAGAAGGCAATGCTTCTAAATACCTGATGATTCTTATGCCTTGGTGGCTTATTGTCAAATAGTAAAGTCGGCGAAAAGACCATGCTGATTGTTTAAAATTGAGACAATAAAAGACCAATAAAACAAACACCGGGTGGTAAACAATATAAATAACCTTGTAATGAAAGGTTGGGGGTTTCTGATTCGAATACGATCAGTAAACCGGACCAAAGGGTTTAAGCTAAGATTCGAATACGATCAAATAGCCCCCAGTGGCTTTGCCGTTGCGCCGATCAAAAGGGTACCGACAGCTATGTTCTCTTTGGTTCAAATACGACCTATGTTTGAACAGGAAGCCCCCAAATGACCTAGAGAGGTTTTTAACGACCCTGATTTGAATACGATCCAAGTCGGACCCAAAAGGGATTAAGCTATGATTCGGATATGATCAAGAAGCCCCCTACTGAGTTTGGCTTTGAGCCGATCAAGAGGGTTACAACAGCTATGTTCTCTTTGGTTCAAATACGACCTATTTTTGAACAGGAAGCCCCCAAGTGACCTTGAGATTTTCAACTAGATTCGAATACAATCATAAGCCGGACCAAAAAGGTTAGACTTGGTTCAGATATGATCAGCTCCTTAATAGTCATTTTAAATAGTAAAAAAGAGTAAAGATTTAAAACCTTTGAAAAGGAAAAGGACAGAGGTCCTGCTTTATTACTTATCATGATATATACAATGTCAAAGTATGTACATGATGAGAGCCGGTGGCTCAGGTGTACTATGGCCGAAGTTGAGCAATGTTCCACGGCCGGCGGGTCTCTTCCTCCGACTTACGTGAGTCTTTGTGCTCTCGAACGTCAATGAGCTAATATGACCCGTTGTTTAAGTACTTGTTGACCACAAAGGGTCCTTCCCAAGGCAGGGATAGCTTGTGTGCATCTGACAGATCCTGGATGAGCCGGAGCACCAGGTCACCTTCTTGAAAAGTCCTGGACTTAACCCGGCGGCTATGATAGCGGCGCAGGTCCTGTTGATAAATTGCTGATCGAGTCGCTGCTAAGTCTCTTTCCTCATCCAACAAGTCAAGTGCATCCTGTCTGGCTTGCTCGTTATTAGCTTCAACATAAGCCGCTACACGGGGCGAGTCATGAAGGATGTCACTAGGCAACACTACTTCCGCTCAATAAACCATGAAGAAAGGTGTATAACCTGTAGACCTGTTAGGAGTGGTGTTGATACTCCACAGCACCGAGGGTAACTCCACTACCCAACAACCTGGTGTTCGCTGCAAGGGAACCATAAGCCGGGGTTTGACACCTTTTAAAATTTCCTGATTTGCTCTCTCAGCTTGACCATTGGATTGAGGATGGGCTACAGAAGAAACATCAAGCCGGATATGCTCACGTTGACAAAACTTCTCCATAGCCCCTTGGGATAGATTTGTGTCATTGTCGGTGATAATGTTGTGTGGAAAACCAAAACGAAAAATCACCTTTTTCATGAACTGAACTGCCATGGCCGCATGACACTTACTCACTGGCTCTGCCTCAACCCACTTTGTGAATTTGTCAACTGCCACTAAAAGATGTGTCTTTTTGTCCTTAGACCTTTTGAAAGGTCCAACCATGTCAAGCTCCCAGACCGCAAACGGCCAGGTGATTGGAATCATCCGCAATTCTTGAGCCAGCACATGTGCTCGCCATGCGAATTTTTGACATCCATCACACCTACTGACCAGATCTTCTGCATCGGCATGAGCCGTTAACCAATAAAAACCATGACGAAAAGCTTTGGCCACAAGAGACTTTAACCCGGTGTGATGACCACAATCCCCTTCATGGATTTCATGAAGTATATCTTGGCCTTCTTCAGGAGAAACACACCGCTGAAATGCTCCAGAGACGCTGCGATGGTATAACTCTCCGTCAGAAATCGTCATTGACTTGGACCGCCGGGTTATCTACAGGGCCTGGGTCTCATCCTCTGGTAACTCGCCCCGGGTCATGTAAGCCAAGAACGGGACTATCCAATCTGGGATGACATGAAGAGCCGCCACCAACTGTGCCTCCGGGTCAGGAATGGCCAGATCTTCTTCTGTAGGTAACTTAACAGACGGGTTATGCAAAACATCCAAAAAGGTGTTAGGTGGCACCGGCTTACGCTGAGACCCCAACCGGCTTAGAGCATCCGCCGCTTCATTCTTCCTACGGTCAATGTGTTCCACCTGATAACCTTTAAAATGTCCTGCAACGGCATCAACTTCATGATGATAAGCCGCCATGAGAGGGTCCTTTGAATCCCACTTGCCTGACACCTGTTGAACCACCAGATCTGAATCGCCAAGACACCGGACCCAGCTCAGGCTCATCTCTTGGGCCATTCGAAGACCATGGAGCAGGGCTTCATACTCTGATGTGTTGTTAGTACAAGGAAACATTAGTCGCAGCACATAACAAAACTTGTCACCTCGAGGGGAAGTTAAAACAACTCCAGCCCCCGAGCCTTCCAATTGTCTAGACCCATCAAAGTGAATCGTCCAATAAATGTTGTCCGATTTCTCTTCTGGCATCTGCATCTCTGTCCAGTCATTAATAAAGTCAACTAGCGGTTGAGACTTGATCGCAGTACGTGGCACATACTTCAACCCATGAGACCCAAGTTCAATGGCCCACTTGGCGACTCGTCCAGTAGCCTCTCTATTCTGGATGACGTCTCCCAAAGGCGCAGAGCTAACCACAGTGATTGGGTGACCCTGAAAGTAATGTTTGAGCTTCCGGCTCGCCATGAATACCCCATATACGAGTTTCTGCCAATGTGGATATCTTTATTTGGACTCAATCAACACTTCACTAATGTAGTAAACCGGCCGTTGGACCGGATGTTCCTTGCCAGCCTCCTTGCGTTCCACCACAATCGCCACACTAACAGCTCGTGAGTTGCAGCTACATATAACAATAGCGGCTCTTTCTCGACCGAAGTAGCAAGAACCGGCGGCTCGGCAAGTTGTTTCTTCAGATCCTCAAAAGCAGAGTTTGCAACATCGCTCCAAATGAAATCATCCGTCTTTTTCATCATCTGATACAAAGGCATTGCATTCTCCTCTAACTGGCTTATGAACCGGCTCAAAGCAGCGACACGACCCGCCAGCCATTGAACATCATTGATGCATACCGGTTTGTCCAGGGAGGTGATTGCCTTAATTTTCTCCGGGTTAGCTTAAATACCTCTGCTAGACACCAAAAACCCAAGAGTTTGCCAGCGGGAACTCCAAAAACATAGTTAGCTGGGTTAAGCATCATCTTGTAGACCCGGAGGTTATCAAAGGTCTCCTTCAGATTTGTTACTAAGGTTTCCTCTTTTCTGGACTTCACCACGATATCATCTACATAAGCATGAACATTGCGCCCAATCTTATTGTGAAGACAATTCTGCATACACCGTTGATAAGTCGCCTAGGCACTCTTAAGCCCAAAAGGCATAGACACATAGGAGAAGGCTCCAAACGGAGTAATGAAGGATGTCTTCTCCTGGTCCTTAACTGCCAATTTGATCTGATGATAACCTGAATAAGCATCCAGAAAACTCAAACACGCGCAACCCGCCGTAGCATCAATGATCTGATCAATATGAGGGAGAGCAAAAGGGTCAGCTGGACAAGCTTTGTTTAAATCAGTGTAATTCACACACATACGCCAGGTGCCATTCTTCTTGAGTACAAGCACCGGGTTGGCCAACCACTCTGGGTGAAAAACTTCCACAATGAACCCGGATGCCAAGAGCCGGGCCACCTCCTCTCCAATGGCCTTTTGCCTTTCCTCGTTAAACCGCCAGAGAAACTGTCTGACTGGCTTAAACTTCGGATCAATATTGAGAGTGTGCTCAGCGAGTTCTCTCGGGACACCCTATTAGAAGGTTTCCATGCAAAGATGTTCCGATTCTCATGGATGAACTCAATGAGCGCGCTTTCCTATTTTGGATCCAAGTTGGCACTAATGATGAACTGTTTGGATGAGTCGCCGGGCACAAAGTTAACCGTCTTTGTGTCATCAGCTGATTTGAATTTCAACACCGGCTCATGCTCCGTTGTTGGCTTCTTTAACGATGTCATGTCTGTCGGGTCAATATTATCTTTATAAAACTTTAACTCCTCTGTTGCACAAACAGACTCAGCATACGCAACATCCCCTTCTTCACACTCCAGGGCTATTTTCTGGCTTCCATGCACTGTAATGGTGCCCTTATAACCCGACATCTTGAGCTGTAGATATACATAACACGGCCGAGCCATGAACTTGGCGTAAGCCGGCCGTCCAAACAGAGCATGATATGGGCTTTTGATCTTAACCACCTCAAAAGTTAACTTCTCCGCCCTGGAATCATATTCATCCCCAAAGGCTACTTCCAGCTCAATCTTACCAACTTGGTATGTCAATTTGCCATGTACAACACCATGAAAAACAGTGTTGGATTGCTTAAGACTCTTATCAGTCAACCCCATCCGACGGAACGTCTCATAGTAAAGGATGTTGGTGCTACTACCTCCATCCATAAGCACTTTACTGAATTTATATCCACCGACCTAAGGTGCCACTACCAAGGCTAAGTGACCCGGGTTGTCAACCCGGGGAGGATGATCTTCTCTGCTCCACACAATAGGCTGTTCAGACCACCTCAAATAACGTGGTATCGCCGGCTCAACAACATTGACAGCCCTCTTATGAAGCTTCTGGTCCCTCTTGCACAAACTAGTGGTAAATACATGGTATTGCCCACTATTCAACTATTTTGGGTTGCTCTGATATCCGAAATGTTGTTGTTGATTGCCTTGGCCGGGTTGTTGATTGTAACTTCCCTAGTTACCTGTATGGCCTTGACCGTGAAAACCGCTTCCACCTGAACCGGCGCCCGGGCCATGAAAGCCACCTCCGCATGAACCGCCGCCAGGCCCGTGACCTCTGTCAAACACGTTTGAATTTTTAAATGCCTTCATGCTCATACAGTCCTTCCAAAGATGGGTTGATGGCTTCTCCCGGGTGCCGTGTCTTGGGCAAGGTTCATTCAATAGTTGCTCGAGGGTGGGACCTGACCTGCCTGACCGAGGGGGTTGCCTACCCTTGTGTCGTTGATTGTTACCCTGTGTATTGGTGTTAGCCACAAATTCGCCAGCCTTACATTTATTACCTCCTTGATTTGCCGGGTTATGCTGGTGACCCTTGCCGTTCTTCTTTCCCTTCCCTGTTTTCTCCTCATCAGACAAGGGATCCTTGGTATTATCAGAATCAGCATACTTAACCAGAGCCGCCATCAACTGGCCCATGTCATTGCAGTCATGCTTGAGTCGTCCCAGCTTCTATTTCAGAGGTTCAAAACGGCATTTTTTTCTCCAACATTAAGACTACCGATCCAGCATCCATCTTATCAGATGAATGTATTATCTCCTTGACCCGGCGCACCCAATGGGTTGTGGACTCCCCTTCCTCTTGCTTACAGTTAGTCAGGTCCATGATTGACATAGGTTGCTTACATGTGTCCTTGAAGTTTTGAATGAACCGAGCCTTCAACTCTGCCCATGAGCCGATGGAATTGGGTGGCAACCCTTTCAACCAAGTGTGAGCTGTTCCATCCAACATCATGGTGAAGTACTTAGCCATCGCTGCATTGCTGACCTCCAAAAGCTCCATTGCCATCTCGTAACTCTCAATCCATGCCCCAGGCTGCAAATCAGCCGTGTAGTTAGGCACTTTACGAGGTCCCTTGAAGTCCTTAGTAAGCGTTCATTACGTATAGCCGGCACCAAGAAAGGAACGCCTCCGGTCCTTGTGGCTACTCCTGCCTCAACAGAGGTTGCTGGATAAGCCGGGAAAGTCTGATGAGCCGCCTGCTCAGCTGCCAGTTGAATCGCCCGCTCAGCCTCTTGTCGAATCCTCTCCTGATCCGCTAAGTTAAGGGCTCCCGCCTGCACCGGCTCATGCCTGTGTGGCTGGTTGCGGCATTGAGCGTTGATTGACATATCAGCTGAGTCCATATGCCTGCTATAGCTCGGGCTCCAGCTCGGGCGAGGGGTTGAATGGATTCTGTCTTGACTATAAGAGTACGCATCCTGCTGTGCCAGAGCTGTCTGAAGAAGCTCCCTCACCCTTCGTGTCTCGACTGCTATCGGAGAGTCACCTTCCATCGGGAGAGCCGCCAAATGAGCCGACGCAGCAATGAGGTTTTCCAAAGGATTGGAGAAGTGACCCGGTGGGGTTGGCGCATAATGAGGCGGAGCGGTATGCATGCGAGGCGGTTCCATGGCCCGCGGCTGAACCGGTGCTCCGGGTGTCGTGATCCGATTTGCCTCCGGCGGGTTACTTGGACAGGCCCCAGGTGTATGGAAAAGGTTCCTAGGGTCGAGCATCAGAGGTAGACGTGATTGAGTTTTCTGGTGCCTTCTCCTCATGACCTCGTTTGACGCATTCAGATCCACCGAGAGCCGGAAAGTTTCTGCTTGAAGCTGCTCAGCACGAGCATCCAAAGCCGCCCGCTCTGCGGCCATCCTGACCTCTTCAGCCATTAAGCTTTCCTTGGCCTGTGCCATCCTTCGCGCACCCATGCCACCTCCGCATCATGCTGAACTTTATTCTTCGGTTCCACCACGGCAGTCAATAGGGTCGTCAGCTTATCCGTGAGGTCCATTAGTATCTGAGCCGGGGAGCGCGCGGGGTCTCCTGACCCGGCCGCTGCTGACCCGGTGGTCGTTGCTGCCGCAGCCGTCGACTTCTGCCCGGGCTGGGTGCCTGCCATGAAAACTCCAGCTCGATTTGGCGGCTCAAAGGGGTCCGGAATACTGCTGCCATCGGAACAGCCCCCAAGCATGCCCTCCTGCAGCTGATACAACGAGTTTGTCTCGCCTGTTGATGATGTAGCGTCCGAACTGATGGCCGTCTCACCGCCATCCACTGATCCTTCCGAGTATTCACCTGCATGGATGCAACCCACAAAAGCATGGTTTACGGCAGGTCAAGCCTGGGCGGGTCTCGCACGCTGAGTCGTCTCGATGATGTTGGTGCAGATGTCTGGCTCAGGGCCTGATTCGCCGATCCGGCCGATGAAGACATGAATCCCGCTGAAGGGGACCCGGTACCCATACTCAATTGAGCCGGCCTCGGGGCCCCAGCCTTCGTCATCGATGTAGAGATTGCCACGATGACTCTTGGTCATCCGGCCCACAACATATCCATTGATCCCTTCGAAGCTGCCCTTCAAGAACTCAAATTCACTGTGCGCTAGCCCCACGGTGGGCGCCAACTGTCGTGGAATTGTCACGGCAGATGTCCTAGCAAAAGGACTTAGTCATGGGGCCATCGCAACTTGGAAGCTTAAAGGGGTTAATCGGGACAAAGGACACGAGAAGTTTCATACTAGTTCGGCCCCTTACGATGAAGGTAAAAGCCTACGTCTAGTTGTGTTGGAATTATTGGGGTTTCGATCACCAAGAGGCTAATCCGCCGTCTTGGCTCTCGATCTCTTGTTTCTTGCCCTAAGCCGCCACCTGGTCGTCCCATTATATACACAGGCTGACGCCTGGTGGCCTACAAAGTCCCGGCCGGCTCATAAAGCGTGTCCGGCTCAGTGACTTCTTTTACATGCCTTTCCTTACAAGTCTTTCTTTACATACGGCGGTTTACAATATTGGGCCTTAAGCCGCCTCTGGGCTTAGGCCTTCTATAAGCCTTAATAAACTATCACCTTGAATGTTTATTGGGCTTCCTTTGTGATCCGTCATTGGGACTGACCCGGCCCCTCCTGGGCGGGTCATAACTGATAGCTATATCCCCAACAGAGCCTGTCATGTGTGTAGGAGCAAACAAGCAGTGCAGCCGCAACGCCACCGTAAGATAAAAGTGTCCCGAGTCAAATACGGCATGGTCGGCGAGTAGTGTAGGAGCAAAAAAGCAGCAAGCTGTGGAGTTGCCAACATGCTGAAAGTGCTTGCAACATTGAGAAGAAACAAGCATGCCCAGGAAATTAATGTGTGCGCAGGGAGGCCCTTTGCTCAGAGAAGCATCGATCATTTTTCTTTTTTCTGCACCTTCTCACAGCTTTGTCTTGGTTATAGTATGGTGAATCATTGAGATGCATAAACATGCTGAAGTTTTGTGCTTGTGAATGTTAGTATGCATACCGTATCTTCTGAAGCTTAGTTTAATGTGAATGTTGACACCTCATTTAACACCTCATTTTGTCACGTTGCCACCAGTGTGAGCGTCTGCATGTAGTACTGCGTCCTCTAATTTGGTGGATGGCAAGCGGTCCTGAGAAGGAGCCATAATTTTTTTTTAAGTTGAAAAAGGTTACCGATGAGGAGCGATAAGCTGGAGGGCATCTCTTTTTTATATTTCGAATGGGCAATAAGCTGGGACAGCTGGAGAGTGTCTCCTATCGGCTGCCTCTAGTGTTAAGACCGTTCAGGACGAGAAACACGATGGCAGCCGACCAGGCCAATACAAAAGCCAATCCATCTTAAAGCCCATTAGTTTTTTTGCGAGGAAAAGCCCATATTTCTTGAATTGGGGCGCTCCCTGATACGTCTCCAACGTATCTATAATTTTTGATTATTCCATACCGTTATGTTATCATTCTTGGATGTTTTATAATCATTTTATAGTCACTTTATATCATTTTTTGTACTAACCTATTGACATAGTGCCAAGTGCCAGTTGATGTTTTTTGCATGTTTTTTTACATCGCAGGAAATCAATATCAAACGGAGTCAAAACACCGCGAAACTTTTTGTGATTTTTTTATGGACCAGAAGACATCCAGTGGGCCAGAGAAGCACTTGGGGGTGCCCCGAGGGGAGCACAACCCACTAGGACAGGCCTGGGGGCCCAGGCACGCCCAGGTGGGTTGTGCCCACCCGGGTGGCCTCCCGCACCCCCTCTTTGCCCTATAAAATCCCAAATATTCCAAAAACCCTGGGGGTAACCCTAGATCAGAAGTTCTGCCATGGCAAGCCTCTGTAGCCATGAAATACCAATCTAGACCCCGTTCCGGCACTCCGCCGGAGGGGGAAATCATCACCGGTGGCCATCTTCATCATCCCGGCGGCCACCATGATGAGGAGGGAGTAGTCCACCCTCGGGGCTGAGGGTTTATACCAGTAACTATGTGTTTAATCTCTCTCTCTCTCTCTCGTGTTCTTGAGATGTCACGATCTTGATGTATCGCAGGCTTTGTTAATATAGTCGGATCATATGGTGTTTTCCCCTCTCTATCTTGTTGTGATGAATTGAGTTTTTCCCTTTGAGATTTCGTTGTTATCCGATTGAATACTTTTATGGATTTGAGAGCACTTGATATATATGTCTTGCATATGAATACCCATGGTGACAATGGGGTATTATATTGATTCACTTGAGATATGTTTTGGCACTCAACTCACAGATTCCCGAGGTGACATTGTGGTAATCTATGCATAGGGGTTGATGCATGTTCTCGTCTTTTGTTTCTCCAGTAGAAATCTTGGGGCACTCTTTGAGGTTTTTTATGTTGGATTGACTACTATGAATCTGAATTTGCTTTGGTGTTACTCCCTCTGTTTCGAAATGTAGGTCGTTTAAGCGATGGTAGTGTAATTTTCATCACGTTACGAAATTCTTTCACTTTCCCAATTTGCCCTCCCTCATCGCTCGCTCACTGCTGTTCGTCCGCGCCGCTTGCTCACTCGCACCGCTAGCTCCACTCGCTCTCCCCATCGCTCTCCCAGATCCGCTCGTCGGCGGCCCTCGTCCCTATCGCCAGCCTCCCCTCTGCCACTCCCCCTCGACGTCAGCCTCCCCTCTGCCTCTCCCTCTCGACGTTGCCGACATCTTCCACCACCCCCTTTCTCCCCACCATCGTATGCGTCGGTGAGTCCGATGGTGAAAAGATCGATTTTTGCGCAGGTGATGAGCGATGGAGGCGTTGGATGTGGAGGTGGCGGCTGCTGTTGAGCGTTGTGGATCTGATTTTGATGGAGTAGGAGGCAGTGGCATCAGCGGTGCCTGCGCTCGTCGGAGGGGACGGTGCCATCAGGGTCGTCGCCAGGATCTGCCGTGGCGGGCACCACGATGACAGCGCCAGCTCCTGCCGCCAGGATATCGTTGTCCCAGGTCGTCGCCTCGCGTAGCCGTCGCCCCCGTGCCTCCGGAGCTAGCGCCGGCGCCGTCCTCTCGTTCACCCCCGCCACCGCAGGTCCGACCCCTCCTTCCACATCGTCCTCTTCATCGCAAGGGTACTTGGTTTCCTTCCTCAGTTCCCATTTAATTCTGCCCTTAATTCCTTCCCGACTGAACATTTCCCCCTCCGTGCACGTTCCCCTACTACAGGCTGGATTGGTGCTACCTGAAGGACGAGACCAACCACCACTTATTCCTCCATGAGCTCCGGCCCATCCTTGCGCACCACCTGCACAAACAGACTGCCACTGGAAGCAGCAGCATGGAGTAGAGATTTGTAGTGATCTCCTGTAGCTTCTTCAGACTTGATTCACTAAATTAACAAAAGCATGGAGTAATTTTGGAGTAACATTTTTCTGTTAATCAAGATAAACTGAAACCTTTTCCTTTAATTAACTTAAACCTTTTCAATTAATTAAAATTATCTGAAACCATTTGTGTTAATTAAAATTATCTGATTTTTTTGTTAATTAACTGAAACCATTTTACTGTAGGACTTGCAGCTAGTAGTGCTTGCAAGCAGTAGCTCTTCTCTCTTCTTCTCACTTCTCTCTTCCTGCAAGCAGTAGCCACTGTTGCAGCTCTTACTCATAGCAACTGTTAACAGCAAGTACTTCAAGAGAGGATTGCAAGCAGTAGTTTAGTGTAGGACTTGCAAGAAGAGGATTGCAAGCTACTGTAGTGTACTCCTCTTTCAAGTAGTTTCAGTAGTTCAGTAGTTTTAGTACTGTAGTTTATTGTAGGATTGCAAGCTATAGTAGCCCTAAATCCAATACTCCAATTTCCCTCTTTTCTCTTCTTTCTTTCTTCTTTTCTCTCCTCTTCTCAAGCATCTCAAGCATCCTCCATTAATTAAATCTAAATGAATCTTCTATGTTAATAAATGTAAATTAAACCTTTGTGTTAATCTAAATGAATCTTTTGTGTTAATAAAATTAAACGAAACTTTGTGGTGGTGTTCCGTGTTAATAAAATTAAATGATCATTTCATAAAATGATCAAATGATCATTTCATTAAGTGTATATTCAGTTAACTAAAATTATTCAAATAATCAAATGATAACTGAAAATATTTAGTTAACATTAACTGATTTTTTTAGTTAACTCAAAAAATTCAGTTAAAATTAACTGAAAATGTTGCATGTTAATAGAGCATTTAACTTTAACTTTAACTGATCATTGTTTTATTTGATCCTCATTGTGTACTCCCATTGTTCTAGTTCATGTCAAATAAATTCTGAAATATATCTGCATTTAGTATATCTTCATCTCCTGCTTCATCAATCATCTCATCTTCAATCATCTCATCTTCTGCAGGTGGAGTGTTGTTGAGGTCTGGGAGAAGCATCTTCTACAGGCGAGACGACGAGGCAGTTGTCAGCGGTGATCTGGTACTACAGGTAAAACATGTTCTCTAGAACCTTCTGTTACTCCTTATCTGTTGCTGATCTGCTACTGCTGATTTTGCTAATCTCGCAAGTAATGAGAGAGTCAAACTACTGTTGTTGTTGATAATTCGAAACTGTTAGGGCGGGATGCATAGCTGATGCTACTGCTGTGAAACTGTTACTGCTTCTATTGTCAAACTACTGTTGCTGCTGCTGTCATACTCCACCTGCAGAAGAACCCAACAGTTGTCTGTTGTTGTTGCTGATCAGTATGACTCTAATCTTTGCTGTTGCTGCTGTTGCAAGAGAAGGAACACGCCCAGGAGAAGAAGGAGCACGCCCAGGAGAAGAAGGAGCACGCCCAGGAGAAGAAGAAGGAGAAAGATAAGGCCCTAAGGACCTGGGACTTGGGATCGTTGCTGCTAGATCTGGGACCTGGGATCGATGCTATTGTGTGCTCCTTCTGGGAGACGAGGACCCTCCTTGGCGACCCTGGATCGCTGCGCCCCTGGATTGCTGCTGCTGGAGATGAAGACCTGGGTGCACTGAGGAGCAGGGGACTTGGGCCTAGTAGCACCTGGGACCTGGGCGTGTGGAGGAGAACCAGGGGCGGGCGGAGGAGAAGCAAGGTGAGTGGGCGAACGATGGCCTGGCGGAGAATTTCAAATCCAGGCGCCTGGAGGAGAAGCAGGGGCGAGCGGACAATGGACGATGGCCTAGCGGATGGAGGAAGACGATGGCCAGGGATACCGATTCAAACTAGGGGCAGCGATGTAAATTTCACCGTTTTCACCTGGTCGGAACAAATCCTCCAGCGACCTATATTTCGGAATGGAGGGAGTAGTTTAGTAGGAACTCTTGATAGATCAATCGAAAAGTATAACTTGGTGTTATTTTAGTACGAACTCTTGGATAGATCGATCGGAAAGAATAGCTACAAACAATTTCTTCTTATGTTCTCCGCTAGATAAGAACTTTGGAGTGCTTCTTCATCGCACTATGAGGGATGGTTATATGATCCGATTAAATTAGCATTGTCGAGAGATTGCACTAGCAAAAGTACAGACCCTTGGCCTCATTTTCAAGCATTGCAATACCATTTGTGCTCCATTCTATCAATTGCTACCTTGCTGTTTTTATTGTTCTTATTACAAAAATCGATATCTGCTATCCATATTACACTTGTATCACCATCTCTTCGCTGAACTAGTGCGCCTATACAAATTACCATTGTATTTGGTGTGTTGGGGACACAAGAGACTTTTTATTATTTGGTTGCAGGGTTGTTTGGGAGAGACCATCTTCATCCTACGCCTCCCATAGATTGATAAACCTTACGTCGTCCACTTGAGGGAAAATTGCTACTATCCTACAAAACTCTGCGCTTGGAGGCCTAACACGTGTCTATAAAAATAAAGTTGCATAGTAGACACCACTCCCAAAAAACCTGCATCCCGCTGGACTCTCCCCTTCCGTCGCCCCCCAATTCCTCGTGCTCTCCTTCTTCCTCACTCATACAGAAAACGTATGTTTCCCTTCTTCCTCACTCGTACAGAAAACACATGTTCTCCTTCTTCCTCACTCCTACATAAAACCCCAGCCCTTCTTCTTCCCCACTTGCACTGCCACTAGGCTCGTCTCTGACTGCTCTACTCAAATCTGTGAGCTCGACGGGACACCCGCAAGGAAAATGGAGTCGGCTGGCCCCAGTGCCATTGAAAGTGCGTTATATCGACTAGAGGGGGGGTGAATAGGCGATTTTTATGAAAGTCTTCAAAACGTGGAAGTTTTGAAGACAAATGATAGAAATAAACCTATTACCATGCAGCGGAAGGTAGACTACACTAGGCAAGCCATAGTCAAGTATTCAAGTGAGAGCACAATGACTAATAGCAGCAATGCAGTAAGGATCAGGTAGAAAGATATTATGAAGCCAAACAGAACACGCAATCACTTAGTGAAGACAAAAGATAGTGCAATCATACAATGACTTCACAAGGAGTAACAGTAAGTAGAGGGACGGGAAGGATGAAACCAGTGACTCGTTGAAGACAATGATTTGTTGGACCAGTTCCAGTTGCTGTGACAACTGTACGTCTTGTTAGGGCGGCTAGGTATTTAAACCTGAGGACACACAGTCCCGGACACCCAGTCCTCAACACGCAGCTCAGGACACCCAGTCCTCACCGTATTCCCCTTGAGCTAAGGTCACACAGACCTCGCCCAATCACTCTGGTAAGTCTTCAAGGTAGACTCCCAAACCATCACAGACTTCATTCACCGACGGTCCACAATGTCTCTTGGATGCTCAGAATGCGACGCCTAACCGGCTGGAGGATGCACAGTCCTCAAGTGTAATAAGTCTTCAGATCACACAGACATGAAGACTTAAGTGGTGCCTAATTCTCTTTGGCTCTGGGTGGTTAGGGCTTTATCCTTGCAAGGAATTCTCTCTCAAAGGCTTCGAGGTGGGTTGCTCTCAAACGACAAAAGTTGTACACTAACTCTGAGCAGCCAACCGTTTATGGTTGTAGGGGGTGGGCTATTTATAGCCACTAGGCAACCCGACCTGATTTGTCCGAAGTGACCCTGGGTCACTAAGGAACTGACACGTGTTCCAACGGTCAGATTTCAAACTCACACGTCAACTTTACTTGGGCTACAAGCAAAGCTGACTTGTCCGACTCTGGACAAGATTCGCTCTCATAGTCTTCACTCAAAGACATAGGTTTTGTTTAAGCATCACTTCAGTCATTCTGAATGGTTCTCTTGGACCCCACTTAACAGTACGGTGGTTCTTATGACTCAACAAGGAAGAGGGAAAAGAGCTACAAAAGATCTAAGTCTTCGAGCTCCATAGGCTTCATGCGATGTTTTCTCTTGTCATAGTATTCAATGTGAATATCTTCATATACCACCTTTGACATCAATGTCTTCATACATTTTTAGGGGTCATCTCTGGTAAGAAAACCGAATCAATGAGGGACTTCTACCTGTGTTATCCTGCAATTCTCACAAACACATTAGTCCCTCAACTAGGTTTGTCGTCAATACTCCAAAACCAACTAGGGGTGGCACTAGATGCACTTACAATCTCCCCCTTTTTGGTGATTGATGACAAACTAGTTGAAGTTTTCAATGGGGAATATAATATGTGAAATTGTAAAGGATAAGGAATTGTCTTCATAAGTTGCAAGGGCTCCCCCTGAAGATGTGCATATAAGTAATTTGCTTTTGGAATGCAAATGCACATGGCAGGTTGTGCTTGTGGAGATCCTCTTCAACTTATGATGACAATCCACTATGCATGTGAAGGTATGTGAAGATAATGACATGCATAATGGAAAATGGACGTCTGCAAAATGATCTAAGTGCGGAATTTATCGTCGCACATGCGGAATTTATCATCGCATAACAAAATGGCAAATAGGTAGCAGGCGACCATCGAGTTTAAGTGTTACAACTCAAAGAACCAAATGTATCAAAATGAGAGTTGCAAACATGAAGCAAAATATAAAGCACCCGCCCATATAGACCCGCTTGAAGACTATCAAACTCATATGCTTCTCCCCCTTTTGTCAGTAAGGACCAAAAAGGTTTGAAGACATAGAGCATCTATTCGTTCCCATGAAGAGTAGGTGAAGCAGCAGGGTCGTTGGTGGTGTTTGGCGGTGCAGAAGAGCTTGGAGCAAAGTCGAAGCGTGCTGAAGGAGGTGGCGGTGAAGTAGCATCGTCTTCATCCTCGATCAGTCTGGCATTCATAGTTGCAGCAGAGGAAGAGAACTCAGAGTCTTCAAGAGATGGAGTTCGTCGCAGCACTGCCCTTCGAGGAGGTGTGGAGTCAAACTTGAAGTGCTCAGAGAAGCCATCCTCTTGAAGATCATCCTCAGAACACATCAGTGTCAGCCCTTTCCATGTGCGGCGAGAGGTTTCATGGGCAACAAAAGCATTCTTGGTGGCAAGATTGCGAATGCGATTAACATCCACCAAGAGGCTTTGCATTTGACGCTTCAGCCAGTCATGATGCCTATCCTGTTTCTGATGAAGAGCCACAAGAAGCTCTCGGTCATTGAGAACACGAGTGCGCTTCTTGGGTCGTGGAGCAGTTGTACTGTCAGTGGCTGTAGTGAGAGCAAGATGCGGTGCACGTGTAGTGCCAGCCAAAGGATACACACGAGCGACTGCTTCAACTCCTTCAATGTTCTGAGAAAAACTCTGATGCTCTGCATTCTGAAGACTTAGAGGTTCCTTGGCAGGCTTAGGATAGATGGCTTCAATAGACATATCCACATCAGGCAGAAAAATCCGATGATTGCGAGCAAATGGCTGATATGAGATAGTGGAGTGAAGTTTGATCAGCCGCATGACCCATGGGGCGTAGAACTTCAAGCCAAACACATCAGAGCCTGATGCAGCAAGTTGGCGAATGAAGAAGTCCTGTGCATTGAAGCATTTTCCATGAAGAATATAGAAGACCAAAGTCTTCATTGCACCTTCCAGCTTGGCATGTGGAGAGTGCCCTTTGATGGGCCAGAGAGTTTGCCTTATGATGTGATAAATAGTCCTTGGCAGATACTCTAGGTCTTCAACAAAGAACTCTTTGGGATATGCAGCATCTTGGGGTAATGGCTTCATCATACTGAGCATCTAACTCATGTTAGGTTCAGGCCTCTGAAAGATGCTCTCCACAGCTTCACTATGAAGTTGACAGCCAGATTCGTAGAGATCGCCGGGAGTGGGCAGACCAGTGAGCTCAATGATGTCAAAGGCTTTGGCTTCATGATGAACGTTTCCTGTCATCCACTCCAGGACCCAAGTCTTCGGATCTCTGTTATACCCGCGGATGTGAAGTGTGGCATAGAATTTGAGCAGCAACTCTTCATTCCAATGCTCTTGGTCAGTGACGAATGGCAGCAATCCAACTTCTTTGAAGCAATCCAGAGCTTCTTCCAGACAGGGCAGACTAGCTATTGCTTCAATGTCAAGACGCTTGGGTGGGAAGATGCGACCTTGATTGTATAGAATGCAGGAGTAATAGCTTCGCTGCGGATAGCTCCAGAACCGATTAGATGATATTCTTTCCCTTGAGTAGGGGTTCCTGGAGCTATTGAAGAATGTGTTGTCTGCTCTGAAGCCATTGATATTGAAGGATCCAGGTGCTGATGCAGGACCTGGGAACCTGGGCAATCTTGGGATTGACTTCTGTACCTGAGGCCTGTGCTCAACATGATAGTCGAACTGGGGACCGACAGCAGGTGCAGGAACAGAAGCAGTGGGATCAGTGGCTTCGCTGACTTCTGGTGCTTTTGTGGGTGAGGGCTCCGCATTAGCTTCAGCCACGACTGCGTCAGTGGCTTCAGTGGTGTTGGTGGTGGCAGCCTCAAGATTTTCAACCTCTACTTGACGAGCTGGAGGGTCAGTCACAATCACGTTCTCCTCGAGAATTGCTTCTTGGTGGGACGGGGGAGTAGGAGCTTCTGGGGTTTCTTCTTCATCGGCTGATGCAGCCGGAATGTCTTTAGCAGCTTTAGCTTCAGACTCAGAGACTGGAGGCCTTGGTCCTTTGTGAAGCCTGCGTAACGCTGATGACGCCTGTGGAGTTGGTGTTGGCTGGGCCTCAAAGTCTTCTTCCTCTTGTGGACGATCAGCCCATGAAGCATCCTGAGCAATTGGCTTCAGAGGACGACCAATGCTGATGAGTTCGCTGTGCTCGAGCTGAGGAAGGACTGCACCATCTTCTACATGGTCATGGTGACCAATATCTTCAGCAGCGATGGGATCAGCTGCTGGAAAGTCTTCAGCTTCATGAGCCTCTGTGAAAGCAGGCTCATGGATTGTCAGTTGGCGTTTAGCGTCAGGATGAACCATGGAAATGGGTTCAACAATCAAAGGCTCTGTGGGAGCAGCCCGTTCTTTCTTGGTCTTCCTCTTCTTCTTGGAGGGGGCAATAGGAGAGGCTTCAGGGTGTTTCCTCTTCCTGGCTTCAGCCTCAGCAGTCCTTGTCTTCTTCAGCTCTGAAGCGGTTGACCGGGCTTTTGGCTTCGAGCCAGTCATGCTGGTTGGGAAGACAATGGGATCTGCTTCCTGCCTTGGTGCGTCGGGATCAGCCGTAGCGGGCTTCTTCTTCTTCTTTGCAGCCATCCTGGGGTCGATGCCAGGACGCCCAAGGGCCTTGCGCTTCTCAGCCTCATTGTAGGCTTGTACACACCTGTCAGCCAGAACCTTCATGCGCTCACGAGAACCCTGAGCTTTTGCACGTTTTTTGAGAAAGGCTTCCTTGAGCTCGTGCAGCATAATCTTGAAGTTCTTCACTTCTTGCACGCTGAGCTTGGCCATATGCTTCTTGAACTGAGATTTCTCAAAGTCAATCTTCTGCTTCAGTTCAACAACGCGTTGGGCGATAGCTAACTCTGAAGCAATGGCGCCATGGAAGGTGACACTAAGGCCAATGGGAAGTTGCAGATCGTCGAAGCTGATGTTGGGCGTGTCAAACCATTCATCAATGAAGTTGTGGATGATGGCCACGTCAAAGAGGGGCAGATTATTGAAGATTTCTGCTTCTTCTTTGCTCTTGATGAGTTGCTCAAGAGCGTCATCTGCAAGATCTTCATCACTTGACAGATCAATGGCATCATTGCACAGAATGGCCGTAGCTGTTAGCTCTTGGCCGGTGTGTGGCAGAGGCATCTTGACCTTCTGGGGCTTGGAGATGCATGACAAATCTTCAAACTGCACACTGTCTTCAGAAGGTGCAGTTGCCAGTGGCTTCACCCGTGAGATTTTTGGTGCAGTGGCAGGCTTTGAAGCTTTTGGCTGCTTCAGCTTCTTTGGCTTCGGCGCTGCAGGCGCTTCATCTGATTCAGCATCATCTGCAAGCTCATTCACGGTTGTCCCTTGAACCAAGATATGAGTGATGAGACCTTCAAGGTTGTAGAAAGGACCGACGACATTGGGTTCTGCATCACGTGTGCCGTCAGCCCTTGGAGCAGAAGGACCAGGGTTGAAGTCTAGTCCCAATGTCTTCTTGTTCTGCTTTGCTGAGTTCTGGGTAAACTGGAAGTTGCGCTTGAACAGAATGTTGTCACGACACCATAGCAGTGACGATGGGTCAGCATCCGCAGGCTGTGGTCCACGGACCATGCAGGGATAGAAGCCTTGTTCAATGGCTTCATCTCTGGTCCTGGGTTGAAGATTTTTGTAGAGGATGTCTCCCCATGGTCGCTTGATGGCATTCTTTTCAGCATATTCCTTGGTCACAAATCTGTACTTGAACCACTGTTCTGCCCAATAGCGTCGAATCCATTGGATTCGTGTCTTGCGCTGATTGTAATCCTCTTCAGGATCTGTCTTGTACAGCTCTGAGAGGTCATCGGGCAGATCTCTTGATGTTTCTCCTCGATGCTTTCTGCCACCCTTCCTTGCAGATTTCTCTGAAGCCGAATTTTAAACTGAAAGGCTTCAATACGTTCAAAGGCTTCAAAGGTTTTCGCTTGCTGGACAAACAGGAACTGGCTTCGAGAGAATTTATATGATGTTGTAAGAACTGCAAATGAATGCAGACTATGAGAACCAAGGGATTCTCCCACGGACATGTACCTGTGACAGCATTAAGGTGCGAGGGAAGGGGAAGAGGTCATATGCATTCTCAGAAGATTTTGAAGATAAATCAGTTTAGAAGACATTGACCTCATCGTGCGAAGACATTCACTCATAGATAAGGAGTTGGTTCCAGATTTGTACGAATCCAGAGATCAGTACAAGTGAGGAATCTAACTACTTTGTGAAGCATAAGTGAATATACTAGGCATGTTATGAGATGCAGTGTGAAAGAGATCCAACTTGTGTGAATAGAAACTGCTTGTGGTAGAAAGTGACAAAGCTATAGGATCAACGGGGCCGTAAAAAGGAAGTTTTATTTACCACACGAAGAACTGCTAGACGGAGTGGAAGAGGAGGCCTAGCAGTTCGATCTTCCGTGCCCTAACTTGGCGACGGAGCACACCTACGGCGACGGCGAAGAGGACGATGTCCGCGGTCGGCGTGAAGACGGCGTCGGAGAGGTTGCGGCAGTGAAGCGCTTCGTCACCGGCGTCGTCGAGGGCTAGCGGTGGCGCTAGGGTTCATGCGAGAGTGGAAGAAGAGATAATGACTGTGGTGAGGCGTGTATTTATAGGTACAGGGGCGGCACTGCGTTATTACACAGGTGCCCCTGGCGATTCACATCTGATGGGCACGTGGCCGTCATGCAGCATATCGGGGGTTGTTCCACGTCCCACGCACGCCTGGATTGTCGGGTGGTCGTTCCCACTTCTCCGGGTTTCAGGTGAAGGAATGAGCATTGAAAACGGACTTAATGTTTGTCTCTGTATCTTCTGCTGACAAGGACGCAGAGAAGACATTCGACAGTTTCAATAGAATGCATATGATTTGGAGAGATAGAGTTTGAGATAGAAAGCATAGAGAGGTTAGGGTCCGATCACATTCACTTAGTTCAAAAGATTCAACAAGAATACATAGCTATAAGTGAATGTTGTAGAGGACAGAACACTAGTATATATATATATATATAATCAACATAGTGATGACAAATTTCAATGTGCTTTGTCTTCGAGTGCTGAACTGGGTTGTTGGCAATCTTGATGGCGCTTTCATTGTCGCAGTAGAGTGGCACTTGCTTCAGATGAATGCCATAGTCCTTGAGTGTTTGCTTCATCCACAGAAGCTGAGCGCAGCAAGATCCAGCAGCAATGTATTCAGATTCAGCAGTAGAGAGAGATACACAGTTCTGCTTCTTTGAAGACCAACATACAAGTGATCCTCCCAGAAAATGACATGTGCCTGATATAGACTTGCGATCCACCTTGTCACCAGCATAATCAGCATCCGAGAATCCAACCAGATCAAACTCTGATCCCTTTGGATACCATAATCCTAGAGTTGGGGTGTGAGCCAAATATCGAAGAATTCGCTTCACAGCTAAGTGATGCGACTCCTTTGGTGCCGCTTGAAATCGAGCACACATGCAAACACTAAGCATAATATCCGGCCTAGATGCACATAGATAAAGCAAAGAACCAATCATGGAGCGGTATACCTTTTGATCGAACTCTTTACCATTGTCGTCAGGACCCAGATGATGCTTGGCTGGCAATGGCGTCGTGAAGCCTTTGCAGTCTTGCATACCAAACTTCTTCAGGCAATCTTTGAGATACTTTTCTTGAGATATGAAGATGCCGTTGCGTTGCTGTCGTATTTGAAGACCGAGGAAGAACTTCAGCTCTCCCATCATGGACATCTGATATTGCTCTTGCATCATATATCCAAACTCTTCACTGTACTTCTGATTGGTGCAGCCGAAGATAATGTCATCCACATATATTTGGCACACAAACAATTCACCATCATATGTCTTCATGAAGAGAGTGGGGTCTAGGGAACCAGGTATGAAGCCTTTGCTCTTCAGGAAATATTTGAGTGTGTCATACCAGGCCCGAGGGGCTTGTTTGAGGCCATACGGTGCCTTGTTGAGCTTGTATACCATGTCAGGATGTTTTGGATCTTCAAAGCCAGGCGGTTGTGCAACATACACCTCTTCTTCAATTTTGCCATTGAGAAAGGCGCTCTTCACATCCATTTGATACAGAAGTATGTTATGATGATTTGCATAAGCCAGCAGTATGCGTATGGCTTCAAGTCTAGCCACAGGAGCAAATGTTTCATCGAAGTCAATGCCTTCCACTTGAGTATATCCTTGAGCAACGAGACAAGCTTTGTTTCTAACAACTTGACCATGCTCATCTTGCTTGTTGCGGTATATCCATTTGGTGCCTGTTATGTTATGCTTCCGAGGATCAGGACGCTTAACCAGTTCCCATACATTGTTCAGCTCAAACTGTTGAAGCTCTTCTTGCATAGCTTGAATCCATTCAGGTTCCATGAAGGCTTCTTCAACTTTCTTGGGTTCTGTTATTGAGACGAATGCGAAGTGAGCACAAAAATTTGCTAGCTGAGTTGCCCTTGATCGAGTGAGTGGACCTGGTGCATTGATGCTATCAATTATTCTCTCAATCTGCACTTCACTGGCAACGCGAGGATGTACAGGACGAAGATTTTGCTCTTGATGATCATTGTCGTTGTTAGAGGGATTGTCTTCAGGCTGAGCATTGTCTTTAGGTTGATCAGGTGCGGAGATGATGAGTTCCTCTTCAGGTTGAGCTTCAGAGGGCATGATTTCTCCAGTTCCCATCAGCTTGATTGATTCGCTGGATGGAACTTCATCTAGCACATTTGGCAGGTGTTCTCTTTGTGAACCGTTAGTCTTGTCAAATCGCACATCCACTGTTTCAACCACTTTATAATGAAAGAGATTGAAGACTCTATAGGAGTGCGAATCCTTTCCATATCCAAGCATAAAACCCTCATGTGCTTTTGGTGCAAATTTTGAAGTGTGATGTGGATCCTTGATCCAGCACCTGGTGCCAAATACTCTGAAGTAGCTGACATTTGGCTTCTTGCCAGTAAGTATCTCATAAGATGTCTTGTTCAGAAGCTTGTGAACATAAACACGATTGATTGTATGGCATGCAGTATCAACGGCTTCAGGCCAGAATTTTCTTGGGGTCTTGTATTCATCTATCATCGTTCTGGCCATCTCAATGAGTGTTCTGTTCTTGCGTTCGACGACGCCATTCTGCTATGGCGTGTACGGGGCTGAGAATTCATGTGTGATGCCCAAGGTATCAAGATATGTATCAAGGCTAGTGTTCTTGAATTCAGTGCCATTGTCACTTCTGATGTGCTTTATCTTGGCGCCATAATTATTCATTGCTCGATTGGCGAAGCATCTGAAGACATCTGCACTTCAATCTTGTAGAGGATTATGTGCACCCAAGTATATCTAGAATAATCATCAACAATAACAAAGCGATAGAGGCAAGCAGTAGTAGTAAGAGTTGAGTAATGAGTGGGACCGAAAAGATCCATGTGGAGCAGTTCGAAGGGTCGAGTGGTTGCCATGATTGTCTTCGAGGGATGTTTGGCCCTCGTCATCTTCCCTGCTTCACAGGCACCACATAAGTGATCTTTCTTGAACTTGACACCCTCGATGCCTATGACATGATTCTTCTTTGCAAGGGTGTGGAGGTTCCTCATGCCGGCATGCCCTAGCCTCTGATGCCAGAGCCAGCATTCTGAAGCCTTTGCTAGAAGACATACGGCAAGTTGTGGTCCTGCTGAGAAATCTACCACGTACAAGTCATCTTTCCGATAGCCTTCAAACACTAGAGACTTGTCAGATTCCATTAGAACAAGGCAGCGATATTTTCCAAATATTACGATCATGTTCAAATCACAAATCATTGAGACAGACATTAAGTTGAAGCCAAGGGATTCAACAAGCATGACTTTATCCATGTGTTGATCCTTTGAGATTGCAACTCTACCTAGACCCAATACCTTACTTTTACCAGTGTCAGCAAATGTGATGTGACTCTTGTCGGATGGACGTAAGGTTGAGTCCATAAGAAGGCTTCTTTTGCCAGTCATGTGATTGGTACACCCACTATCAATAATCCATTCTGAAGACGCTGGTGTCGTACCCTACAGTGTAGTTAGGGGGATAGGCTTCACGAAGAGAATTGTGAAGCAAAAACATTTGACGAACCAGTGGGTTATGAAAGCTTAGATCCAGATTAGGACTGATAGGGAGAGTAGCAAGCAATTCAGGAACGAAGTACATAGTAAGACCATTCGGGCATTTGATCTTGCGCCCTACAAGATGTTTAAGGTCCCCAGCAATAGCGTCAGACGATTTTGGTTTTCTGCTGGAGACCTTTCCCTGCAAAAGAGAGTTAAGCTTTCTTAGCCACCCACATCTTCAAGGGTGGCTTAGAAGCAATAAGTCTAAGTGCAGCGTCTGAGAATTTTGGCTCTGGAGCCCTAGCAAAAAGTCTTGCAGGCAGACAATAGTACTCATAAGAATACGTAGAATAGTTCTTGGTCTTATGAACATGGCGGTTTGATGAACCGCGCTCATATTCATAGGCCTGAGTATGGTTTCCCTGCAAAACATTTGCGTTAGTGCGACTCAAGTGAGTCCTCTGTCTGTATGAAGCCTTTGGACCGTATGAAGCCTGTGGTCTGAGGTTTGTCTTCTTCACGTGTGGTGTCATGATGACATTCACAGGAAGATTCTCCAGACACTTTTTCGGAACCCAGATCTTCTTCATAGGCGGTCCATTCCTGCAGTTAGTACCAATGTACCTGGCAAACACTTCACCTTTCTGACTCTTAAAAAGTTTATAGTTTGCATCAAAGGATTCATCAATGACAACGGGGTTAGCACAAGTGAATCCAGATAGATTGGATGGATCTGCTGAAGGTTTCTTTGCAGCAACCCATGTGGTTTTGGGGTACTGCTCAGGTTTCCGGTAAGAGCCATCAGCATTCATTTTCCTTACAAACCCAACACCCTCTTTCCTAGGGTTTCGGTTCAGGAGCTGTCTTTTGAGGACATCACATAGTGTCTGATGCCCTTTGAGACTTTTGTACATCCCTGTTTCAAGCAATGTCTTCAACCTAGCATTCTCATCAGCAATAGCAGTGGTATCCTCGGTGGAGGGGTTAGTTCCCACATCAACAGTTGAAGATATTGCAACAGTAGCAGCAGTAGAACATTCAGCAACAGAAGTAGCATTTTCACGCTCAATGCATTTAAGACATGGTGGTTCAAATCCTTCCTGAGCGGAACTGATCTGTTTTGCGCGAAGTGACTCATTTTCTTTTTGAAGATCTTCATGAGCCGCTCTCAATTTCTCAAGATCTTGCTTCCTTTGAAGATAATCATAGGAACGCTTTTCATGAGTTGTTGAGAGCGTTTCATGACGACTTTCAAGTTCCACATACTTAACGTGAAGATTTTTTATGTCTTCAATTAAGGACTCAGATCGAGTCATTTCTGCGCCTAACAGATCATCGCTTTTGTCTAACAGTTTTTGAATATGTTCCATGGCTTTCTGTTGTTCAGTTGCAATTTTAGCAAGTGTTTTGTAGCTGGGTTTTGAACCACAATCAGAGTCATCGTCACTTGATGTTTGATAGTGAGTAGTGCGTGAGTTTACCTTGGCACCGCGTGCCATGAAGCAGTAGGTAGGAGCAGAGTAGTCCTTGTCATTTGCATCGGTGTGGGTGGTGAAGTCATTATCTTCAGTGTTGAAGATGGACTTGGCAACGTATGTTGTAGCTAGACTTGCAACGCCAGAATCGGACTCCTCCTCAGACTCCACCTCCGCCTCCTTAGAAGCGGACTCCTCCTCTGAATCCATTTCCTTGCCAACAAACGCACGTGCCTTGCCAGATGAGATCTTCTTGTGTGATGAAGACTTTGAGGAAGACTTGGAAGAAGACTTTGAGTATTTCTTCTTCTTCTTGTCGTCAGAGTCATATTCCTTGCTCTTCTTCTTTCTGTTCTCATTGTCCCACTGCGGACACTCAGAGATGAAGTGGCCAGTTTTCTTGCACTTGTGGCATGTTTTCTTCTTGTAGTCATGAGCAGAAGCTTCATCATTCCTTGAGCTTGATCGTGAAGACTTTCTGAAGCCTTTCTTCTTGGTGAATTTTTGGAACTTCTTCACAAGCATAGCAAGTTCCTTTCCAATGTCTTCAGGATCATCAGAACTACTGTCAGATTCTTCTTCAGATGAGGAGACAGCTTTTGCCTTTAAGGCACGAGTTTGCCCATAGTTTGGACTGTAGATATCTCTTTTCTCAGAATGCTGAAACTCATGTGTGTTGAGCCTCTCAAGTATGTCGGACGGATCGAGTGTCTTGAAATCAGGTCGTTCTTGAATCATCAGGGCTAGGGTGTCAAACAAACTGTCAAGTGATCTCAGTAGTGTCTTGACGACTTCATGCTTGGTGATCTCAGTAGAGCCGATGGCTTGAAGCTCATTTGTGATGTCAGTGAGTCGATCAAACGTGAGCTGGACATTCTCATTGTCATTTCGCTTGAAGCGGTTGAAGAGGTTGCGAAGGACACTAATTCTCTGATCTCTCTGGGTTGAGACGCCTTCGTTGACCTTGGAGAGCCAGTCCCAGACCAGCTTAGATGTTTCCAAAGCACTCACATGGCCATACTGTCCTTTGGTCAGATGACCACAGATGATATTCTTGGCGGTAGAGTCCAGTTGAACGAACTTCTTGACATCAGTAGCAGTGACACCTTCTCCAACCTTGGGAACGCCGTTCTTGACGACATACCATAGGTCGACGTCAATGGCTTCAAGATGTATGCGCATCTTATTCTTCCAGTAGGGACATTCAGTTCCATCGAAGACGGGGCACGCAGCGGAGACTTTGATTATCCCTGCAGTCGACATAGCTAAAACTCCAGGTGGTTAAACCGAATCACACAGAACAAGGGAGTACCTCGCTCTGATACCAATTGAAAGTGTGTTATATCGACTAGACGGGGGGTGAATAGGCGATTTTTATGAAAGTCTTCAAAACGTGGAAGTTTCGAAGACAAACGATAGAAATAAACATATTACCATGCAGCGGAAGGTAGACTACACTAGGCAAGCCATAGTCAAGTATTCAAGTGAGAGCACAATGACTAATAGCAGCAATGCAGTAAGGATCAGGTAGGAAGATATTATGAAGCCAAACAGAACACGCAGTCACTTAGTGAAGACAAAAGATAGTGCAATCATACAATGACTTCACAAGGAGTAACAGTAAGTGGAGGGACGGGAAGGATGAAACCAGTGACTCATTGAAGACAATTATTTGTTGGACCAGTTCCAGTTGCTGTGACAACTGTATGTCTGGTTAGGGCGGCTAGGTATTTAAACCTGAGGACACACAGTCCCGGACACCTAGTCCTGAACACGCAGCTCAGGACACCCAGTCCTCACCATATTCCCCTTGAGCTAAGGTCACACAGACCTCGCCCAATCACTCTGGTAAGTCTTCAAGGTAGACTCCCAAACCTTCACAGACTTGGTTCACCGGCGATCCACAATGTCTCTTGGATGCTCAGAACGCGACGCCTAACCGGCTGGAGGATGCACAGTCCTCAAGTGTAATAAGTCTTCAGATCACACAGACACGAAGACTTAAGTGATGCCTAATTCTCTTTGGCTCTGGGTGGTTAGGGCTTTATCCTCGCAAGGAATTCTCTCTCAAAGGCTTCGAGGTGGGTTGCTCTCAAACAACAAAAGTCGTACACTAACTCTGAGCAGCCAACCGTTTATGGTTGTAGGGGTGGGCTATTTATAGCCACTAGGCAACCCGACCTGATTTGTCCGAAATGACCCTGGGTCACTAAGGAACTGACACGTGTTCCAACGGTCAGATTTCAAACTCACACGGCAACTTTACTTGGGCTACAAGCAAAGCTGACTTGTCCGACTCTGGACAAGATTCACTCTCATAGTCTTCACTCGAAGACATAGGTTTTGTTTAAGCATCACTTCAGTCATTCTGAATGGTTCTCTTGGACCCCACTTAACAGTACGGTGGTTCCTATGACTCAACAAGGAAGAGGAAAAAGAGCTACGAAAGATCTAAGTCTTCGAGCTCCATAGGCTTCATGCGATGTTTTCTCTTGTCATAGTCTTCAATGTGAATATCTTCATATACCACCTTTGACATCAATGTCTTCACACATTTTTAGGGGTCATCTCTGGTAAGAAAACCGAATCAATGAGGGACTTCTACCTGTGTTATCCTGCAATTCTCACAAACACATTAGTCCCTCAACTAGGTTTGTCGTCAATACTCCAAAACCAACTAGGGGTGGCACTAGATGCACTTACAGCCATGAAGATGAGGCTCCCGCCAGCGGTAACGCCGGTTGTAGACCCCGCACCCGGCAGCATGGGGAGAA